>NW_014013254.1:0-18501 GCF_000611645.1 Monoraphidium neglectum | reverse complement strand
GCCCCCGGCCCCGCCCCCGCCGCCGCTGCCCCGCAGCTGTGGGCCTCGTTGAGGTGGTCCGCCCTGAAACGTCGGGAAGCCATATGGCGGCTCTCCTCTGTCGTACTCGAATGCGAAAGGGGGTGGCCCAGGCCCTGGGGGCCCCGGTGGGCCTCTGAAGGGTGGGCCGTGGGGTGGCGGGAAGCCAGGTCCCTGGGGCGGTTCCCCAGGACCGCGCCGCCCTGGGCCGTTGCCGCCATAAGGCGGAGGCCTGCTGAAGGACCAGGGGTCCATATGAACGGCCTGGGGCAGCAGTATGTTGACTAAAACACGCTAAGTCAGGCGGCGCGCAGCCACCAGTGTGCCCCTGCACGAGGCTATAGGAGCAGCGAGTTTGCTGCAGGGTGTGCAGGCTGACGCGTCTCCCCCTGCGCCGTTCGGCCGCACCAGGCGGAGCCCCGCGCCGGCCACCAAGCACAGCTAATAGTGTCTCAGCAAATTCTAAATAAAATCTGACTTGCCGAGTTCAGTTCGGGCCGATGCCCGACGCGTGTCACCATCGATATTTTGATGTAGAAGAGTGTTCTGATCTGGGGCAAGCGCAGGAGTCAGGGACCTCGAGAACACTCAAAATCGGGTTGGCCAGGTTGCTGGCCAGCACCCCGCCGAGCGGTGCAGCAAAAGGTAACACCGCGATCTGACGTCGCATTGCATGCGTTTGCTATGGGAGGAAAAGCCTTCTAGCAGCTGCTTTGCAGCACAGAGACGTGTTGAGGCCGCGCGCTGCCGTCTGGGTCTTCGCCAGTGTTTGACTGCTGTGCCCATGCCGGCCGCCAATGAATTTGTGCCACAACCCGTGCGGCAGCCATTCAGCCCAAGCAGGCCAGGTCGTGGGTACCATAATAAGTGATCAAGGCACATAATCAGCTCTAATGCAGTGCATGAAAGGGCGGGTGCTGCGTGTGGGGAGTCAGCGCAAGTCTGATCATCTTACATTGACATACCGGTATGGGTAAGCTGCAAGGTGGCTGTTGGGAGAGAAGACCTTGATTAATAAGACATTCAGGAATCTGGTGCTGCAGGCATACAATCGAGGGTCGCGCCATAGCCCCTGGGCAAAACTCCGGTGTGCGTGAAGGATTCGTCGCTTTGTATTGATTGAACCGCTTTGTGCCGCAATGCCAGCATCCTTCAAAGCGGCTTTTTCAGGCGCCAATGCATTGACTCCTTTCAGGGACGCAAATTCCGCGACAGCCAGGGGGCATCGGTCAAGCTTGGGTCAATCCAATCCCACACTTCCTGCTGTGTTTCCTCCCTCTGATGTGCAGAGCACCGATCCGCGGCATATCATAACACTCAACTTCAGGTTTCTGGCTTGATTACAACACACATCTGTCATTCACGAGCGTGCTGCGAACAATACATCACGCTGCCCTTCCTTGGCGATCTGATCACCGCCCCCTGGCTGTATATATAGAACTCGAACCATTCCAAACGCCGGACATCACGATACGTCGGTCTCCGCGGCTTGGAACGCAGTACGCGCGCAAAGACTTACCAAGGCTCTTACGCACTCATATACCCTGCTGTTACTCACCTGTAATCTCTTAGCAATATCTCGGCGCTGTTGGTGCGCGCCAGCCGTTGCGCGATGGATGCGGAGGACGCGGCGGACATGCTGCTGCGCGCGGGGTCGTGCGGACTTGCTCGGTGGATGCCGCAGAGGACTTACACATTTGAGCAGCTGGCCAAGGCCACTCAGGTATTTTTCAAAGCGATCGGTCGCGGCACAAATCGCCTGCAACGTGCGCAGGTGCTTGTGCTTCCGTGTCGTGAGCGGCCCGCTGACCCAAATGTGCGCTTGGGCCATGTCGCGACCCCCACCTCTCAGGACTTCTCTGCAGCAAACAAGATTGCAGAGGGCACCAGAGGTCCCCTGTTCAAGGGACGGCTCGACGGCCTGCCAGTGGCAGTGAAGTACTTATCAAACCCCAGAAGCAGCAGCAGCGGGGGCAGCACAGCCGATGGCAGCGGCAGCGCCGGTGGCTCTGGCAGCAGCAGCAGCGGCAGCACAGGGCTGCTCAGTCGCTTGGGAGGCCCCCGCCGCTTCAAGCGCACTGTCCAGGCACTGGGGGCGGCACACCATCCGCATGTGGTGACGCTGCTGGGGAGCTGCCCAGAACACGCCATGCTGGTTTGGGAATTTATGGAGGGCGGCAGCCTTGAGGGGCGGCTGTTCAGCAGCTCGCCGCGGCCGCCCCTGACCTGGCAGGTGAGAGTGGTGGGCTGCACAAGGGCTGCTCTGCTTTGACAAACTCAATTGGGTGGTTGGCAGGAGGTGCTTCTGCTCGGCTGCATTTTTTACTTCTACATGCTGATGCTGGTGCTGGTGGTGGTGATGGCGCTGGCGCTGGCGCTACCGCCGCCCGCGGCACTGAATGTGCTTCACACAATCACCACACACACTTTTTGGCAAACTCGGCTTGCGACAGGAGCGGGTGCGCCTGTGCTTTGAGGTGGCGGCGGCGCTCACCCACCTGCACTCCAGCGAGCCCCCAATGGTGCATGGTGCCGTGATGCCCAGGTGACTCCATCCTGCACGCCAACATAGGCCCATCGCTACCGACCACCTGCCGCCGTGCATCCCGCAGACCTCAAGGCAGTTTGTCGATTGCTTGCCATGCAGAATCAACAACTTGCTTGACACACATGCACGTGCACGCGTGCACATTTCCTCCACAATTTCACCATTTTTGCCGCCAACTTTCACTGCCCATGCAGCAATGTTCTCCTGGATGCCCACATGAGGGCCAAGCTCAGCGTTGACCTTGCGACAGTGTCAGAGGCAGCCGCCAAGCTGCTGTGCGGGTGCGAGCTGCCGCCCCAGTTCGAGGTGCGCGCAGGATGCGTTGCTCGTGTGGCGCCACTTCGCACCAATCCTGCTGGCTGCTGGGCGTTCGTGGCGTTCAGCTGCACATACCCTCCATTGCCTATTCGGTATGGTGACGGCGCGGCGCACGGTGCATGAGCGGTCTTCGACCGCATCTTCCATACCCTATGTCAACTGCATTTTGCAGGACCCTGATACGGACAGCACCGGCTGCATGTCGCACCAGACTGACACATACCAGCTGGGCGTCACCATGCTGCAGCTGCTGACGCGCCGACACGACCCAGGCCTCTGCGCTGCAGCCGAGGCGGCCGTTGCAGCAGCAAACACTGGCGACGGCGCGTCCTTTGCCGCCTTGCTCGACGCATCGGCGGGCGCGTGGCCGCAGGAGCACGCGCTGATGTTTGCGCGCCTCGCGCTGCGGTGCGCAGAGCCGCGGCGGGCTGTGCGGCCGCCTTTGGCGGATGACGTTCTCATGCAGCTCTTTGAGCTGGTGACAGCAGGAGCGGAGCCGCCAGTGGCGGCGGCAGGCGGTGGACCTGGGGCGGCGGAGGCAACAGAACCCCCCTCGCCAGCGGCGCGGCACGAGCCGTCAGACGATGGAGGGCGGATGCGGGAGAGCAGCGACTCTGTGGTGGGGGACTTGTTTGTTTGCCCCATCACCCAGGAGGTCATGGCAGACCCTGTCGTCGCAGGTGGGCTAAGGAGACTTGTTTTGCTTTGCAGCACATTGCAGCACACAGCAACACACCTCACCACGCTGCAACACACTTGAGCAGAATGAGCGGCGCTGATTCCATGTGGTTGTCTCGCACACAGGCTTCCTGCATGCATCGCATTTGCACACGTCCTGAAAGCGCAGGGTGCTTGCAGTGCTCTGCTGACACAAGATCACCCAGCGCACATCGCTGTAGCTGGTGGCCGCCGCCGCGCGTGAGCACCCCCATCCTGCGTTGATGCTAAGTGCGCTGCGCCTACGCGCGTCTTCTCGCAGCCGATGGCTGTACGTACGAGCGGGCCGCCATCCAGCGGTGGCTGGGTGCCCACAATACCAGCCCCATGACCAACCTCCCCCTCGACAGCCACACGTGAGCGTGCGCCATTTTCTTGCCCGGTGATGCGTGTTGGTTGGAGCTTGACCCACAAATCTTTTTGCGTGCATTTACATACCTGCAAGCCATCAGGGCAACCAACATCTACGTTGACTGCAACCTGCACGCCACATAAGCAAGAGCTGTCAAACCCCCTGTGCCCTCACCCACCTCTTGACCCACACGCAGCCTGGTGCCAAACCTGAACCTGCGGTCTGCCATCAACGAATGGCTCGTGCGCACCGGCGGCCGCCGCCTCGTGTGCCCAAGCGTGCGGCGGCCCAGCCCCGGGAGCTCTGCCTCGTCATCGTCACAGGTGGGCTGAAACAACAGGGCATAGTGTGTGGCGAGAGCGCGCCAGGGCGCCATGGTTTTGCGGCAACGTGTTTGTTGAGGGCAGGCGTCGTTCAGCAGTGAAGAGAAAACACGGGGGTGTAAGTCTAAGTACACATGCGTGTGTGTTCATGCATGCATGTTCGTTTGCGTGGGCGTGGGAACAAATAAGTACAGTATGTTGTTTCAGCAGTGCAGCTGTATCTTGGACTTGAACCTCCCAACATTTGCAGGAGGTGCCCGCAGCGCGGCCGATGGAATGGGAGGGGTCAGCCACCAGCCTGCTCGCTGGCGCCACGTCCAGGGCGTTACCAGGAAACCAGCTGGTGAGTGTGCGAGGTTTATCTGCAGCCCTGGCACGCGGCACCGCTGAGTACACCAAGCCGTTGGAGGTTGCGGATGCTGGGGCCAGGAAGGGTGGTTCATTTTGTGTAATCGAGCCACACGTCCCCATCCTTGCGTGCACACCAAGCCAATCACCCCCCACACACACACACACAATTATTCCGTTGCTTATGCAGTCACCCACGCACACACTCACGAACACTCACACTGACACACGTTGACTCGCAAACACGCACAAACCCCATCCCTGCGCATCCGCAGGACGCCGAACTCAGGGCCGCCTGCGCGCGCGGGGACGCCCACCACGTGGCGGAGCTGCTGGCCAGCGGGGCGAGCGCCGTCACCGCCGACGCGCGCGACGGCCACACGGCCCTCCACTGCGCGGCGCAGGGGGGCTCGCTGGCAGCCGTGGAGCTGCTGCTTGGCTGCGGCGCGCAGGTGAGTGAGGGTTGGCAGGCCGACGGGGAGCTCAAGCCCCAATTCCATTGTCAGGAGGCAGTAAAGTTGTGTCAGTGCAGTGCCACGCTGGACCCAGCGGTCAGCATCACTTGTGTGCACTTTCATCCACGTGTGATCCAGAGCTCTGAGGCAGCGCCCCTGCGGCTGCCGGCCTGTGGGTGTGCTGCTATGCAGGTCGACGCAGTCGCGCGCGACGGCTTCACGACCCCGCTGTTGCTGGCCTGCATGGGTGGCCACCAAGAGGTGGTTCTGCGCCTGCTGTCGCGCCGCGCGTCCACCAGCGGCGCCGTGGCAGGCGCGTGGAGCCCGCTGCACGCGGCCGCGGCCTGCAACCGCGAGAAGGTGATGTGGGCATAGGGTGGGGCTGGGGGCACGTGGCGATCCCCGGCACGCTGATGCTCCCTTTGCACCCAGGTCCCATGGCCCCAAGGCACGCCTGTGTTTGAGTTCGCGGCGCTCGAAGCGTGCGGAAGTAGCGGTGTGATACCGAGGCGCTGATGCAGCCTGTTTTGCCCCCGACCCAACACATTGTCTTCAAGCTTACAACGTACGCACTGGCGTACAACACCCTTCGCCTTCCCTTGCCACTCACAGGTGGTGGAGATCCTGCTGCACTTTGGCGCAGACGTCGCCGCGGTCGACGCGAGGAGCGGCCAGACGGCCGAAGACGCGGCGTTGAGGCGGGGCCACCGCAGGGTCGCAGGGCTGCTCGCGTACACGCGCGGGGCAGGGCGGTGGTGACCGGGGAGCCCCTCGCTTTCAGCTCAAACGTGGCGAGGCCGGCTCGTGCTGGCTTGGTCGCCAGCGGCCTGGGTCGCGATGTGATGGCGGCTGGGCGGCGAAGTGCGCTGCAAGTGTGACTTTCAACATCGCAGCTGATGTGACTTTGGGATGTTGTGTGCACGCAGGAGCGCCCTGCTGCGTTAGTGCACTTGCGGTGCTTGCAGACGGCCGTCTCGGGCTGGAGCGGTCCCTGTCTTCATTAGTATTTCGCAGCGTGCCCCTGCCGTCTACTGACCTACACAGATCAGAAACCGCCGCCTGCGGTGTCCACCTTGCCTACTTCCGCCACATCATCAAGGCACGCCCTGCAAAGCGCACGCGCCCCGCGTGGGATGCTGTGTCACAGCCGGTGGTGACGCAGCGCCGGTGTCGAGCGCAAGGGGCGACTGGCGTCCCTCGGCACACATGGACTGGGGGCTTTCACAGTAGAGTGGTTTACTTGCAGCTTCGCTTGCAGAGAACGATGGGCGCGTGACACAGCATCCTACTTGCCCTCGCCTGGTGATTTGACTCGACTCATCGGTGCGCCTGAAATGGCTTGACATTGACTAACTTGACTGGTCGAATCTGGGCCAGACTGCGAAGGGTCTGGGACATTGGATTTGCAACCTCAAGCAAGCATGCAGCTCCTTTTCTCATTCGTTCAGATGCGCCGCACAACGGACGCAAGCGTGTTTCACGGACGGGGCCTTGAGGCCTGGGCCCAATCGGCCGGCGCTCTGTATGCTGCTTGCATGCTGCAAGGTGTAAGCAATGGCCAACCTGGCAGTGCAGGGGGCGCAATGCCTGCCTATGAAGCCGCAGAGAAGCAGGATGGGGCTTGACGCGCTGCCTGCCCACCAGTGCGGGAGATGCGCCGCAACTGCCAACCACCTCAGCCGGCGCCTCCCGCACCAAACGCCCATCCAGCGGCCACCGCGGCGGTCAGGGGCACCGTAATGTTGTCGACCTCCTTGACAGGCAGCGACTCAACCAGCGCCGCCGCGGCCGCGCAGAGGGCGCAGCCGGAGGAGAGCTGCGCCGCTGACAGGTGCCCCACCCCTAAGGGTAAGCCGAAGGCCCGCAAGTACATGATGATGCCCAGGCTGGCCGCCCAGCTGCCGACCAGGCAGGCAAAGCTTCCGGCCCAGGTCTGCATATATAGTGTATGCCAAGACGAGAGTCTTGGCTGGGGTATGTGTGATCAGGACATTGCAAAAGCCCGTGGGTGTGGTGTGTGTCGATGTGTCAATGGCTCTGTGCAGGACAAATTCAGTCATCCTGTGTGCTGCCACGGCGGTCTAAGCGCAGGCTGTTGGCTCCCAAAGAACATGCATACCCACCGCCCCGCGCTCTGGCGCACCTTCCCGCGGCTCCACGGCAGCGGCCCCAGGGCGCCGACCCCAAACCGCCGCCCCGCCACATCAGCAAGGCCGTCCCCCGCGCACAGGGCTGCGAGCGCCACGGCCGCTGCGGGGCCGGATGTGAAGCATGCAAGCGCAGCCAGCGTGTGCGCGGCACCATACAGCGCAGGGCCTGCCAGCAGCTCCCGACGGTCCCCTGCCCTCTGCGCGCATGGCGGCAGGACTGGGACTCAGTAATTTGAGTCGTAGGAAAGATTGACAGGGGGTGTATGCTGCGGGCTCACAAGCGCATGCATGGTCTCTTGCACGAAATGTGTCATGGATACGCAGCAAGCGCTTGTGGCATGCATGCGCGACAAGGGCATGCATGTGAGATCTGTTTGGCACCACATGCCCCCACCGTGGCCGACGCCACGAGCTGTGGGTCTGCCAGGGCGCCCGACCCAACGGCCAGGAAACGCAGCGTCATCGCTCCAGGCACCGCGGCCGCCCAGTAGCTTGCAGAAGGGGCCGGTCCGAACATGGGCCACGTCGCCATGAACACGAGGCCCGTGGCTTTTGGGAGTACAGTATGCCAGGTTGCGGAAGGACATTGCATCGTTGGCAGCACACTTGGAACGCCAAAGCAAGCTATGATAGCAGCAACTGGCGCATGCGCTCGTCTGCAACGAGCAGTTACACGTGCCACGGGGGGCGCATGCTTGGTTCCACCCACCTGTGTGCATCAGCTTGCGCGCGGCGAGGCTGCCCAGTGCACCCGCGCGGCGCAGGCCCTGGACGCACTCGACCACGCCCACCGCGATGGCCAGTGCCGCGAGCATGGCAACGGGCCCTTGCCATGCGGTGGCCTGCTCAACACTCATCGAATGGCTGGGCGCAGGCCTCCCAGATTTTACTGGCGGTTGCGTCCCGCCGTCTCCACGTGCGTCACCAAGCTGGACCCGGTGTTGCCCCAACAAGAATGCAAGCAACCTCAGAGCTGCTACTGGCCAATCCTCCCACAAAATTTAGCTTCATGCGGCTCAGGTTGACCTGTTCACAAGACAATCCGGCACAGACTGCCTCAGATCAAACCGCAGCTCAAGCGTAACGGTATCATACTGTGTCATACATTGATCAAAAAATCGATTGCTATACATAGATCTTGCAAGCTTTGCAAAGCGCAGCTCAGATCCTGATTGTTGGATTGGACTCAGGCAGATCTATCTTATCTTTCGCCAGCAGGTGTTTTTCTCAAAGTTTTGCCTGCACGTCCAACAAACCGGTGTCTTCAGCAAGTCAGCGGTGGTGGCTGGAGGGTCGTTTGCCGTGGCGCGTAGCGACGCTTGCTGTGCTGCACAGCACTTGCTGCCGCTGCTGCTCGTTGCTGCCCGTGGGGGGGCCTTGCCGTGCCTGCATCTGCTGCGGGCCGGCGGCTTCAATACAAGAGGCATATCAAGCGGATGGCGGACTACTACCAAGCGGCACCGGTGAGTGGTACCGCACCATCTCCAGACTGTCCGCGTTGCCCGCGTGTCCAGCTGCGCTGCAGCATGCCGCCTGCAGCTACCTCCTTTACCGCCGCCACCGCTGCCCTGGCCGCTGCTGCGGCGCTGCAGACCGCTACACGGCTACGCAACACGGAATATGTATACCCTGTGGTTATAGGCACCATCGCATTCGCCCTGGGCAAAAAGGTGCGCACTGCCAACACCTGGCCCAGCTGGTGCCCGCCGCCGCCTGGGCGCCGCCGTTGGTGCCGCTGTAGCTGCAGGAGCAGCAGCTGCTGCTGCCGTTGGTGGTGGTGATGGTGCTAGGGTAGGTTGGCCGGGGGACCCGCTGCGGGAGCAGCAACGGAGCATTGGATGCATCGCCGCTGTTCGCACCCTCCGACCCCTCCCAACGCTCCGTCCCGCCATGCACCATGTCATGACGCCGCGTGGCGGCCCCAGGCGACCGACACAGCCACCCACCGGTGGACAGCCTACGTGCGGGGCGCCAATAACGAGGACCTGTCTCCGCTCATACAAAAGGTGGCCACCCCTGAGTAGGCCATGTGCTCACGCCCTGGGCGATATCTGCTCGCACCAACCCAACCCAAGCATTGCTTTCAATGCGCACCAAGCCGCTGCTGCCCCCGGACCTGGCGCTCTGACTACCAATTCGACGCGCTCCATGCCAGCGCTGAGCATGTAACCGCCGCCTCATGTCCCGACGCCGCTCACTGCGCGCCCCCTCCCAATCGCCACCGTGCAACAACAGGTGACGTTCAACCTTCACGCGTCCTTCAACAACCCGCAGCGCATCATCCATGCGCCGCCCTTTGAGCTGACAGAGGAGGGCTGGGGCGAGTTTGAGATGAGCATCGTGGTGGGTGCCTGGGCTGCGCCCACGGGGGCTGGGCGGGGGCTTTGGTCTGCATGCAAGGCGGGCGGCCAGCGTCAGGCAGGAGCGGCTCGCGAGGAGCAGCAGCAAGCATGCCTGGTGTTGAAGCAGTGGCCGACAGCCCCGTCGTTCTGCGGTGAACCCTTGAGTTCGTGCATCCCTCCTGCGCCCCGCTCATGCACTATCCTCCCCTCCAACTGGACTGATTTCGCCCCTGTCACGTCCGCCCTCCCGGCCCCTTGCGCGTGCACCCCCGACCGGCCAGCTGCACTTCCAGCCTGACGCCCAGGAGGGCCCCATTGAGGTGTTCCACCACCTGCGGCTGTACGAGGAGGGGGAGCCGCAGGGCCTGCCGCTGCCCGCAAACAAGAAGCCCGTCATCAGCGTGAGCGCGGGGCGGCTAAGGGGAGGGGGGTAAAGAAGTGGAGGGGGAGGCAGACGGCACTGAGGGTGGCGGCGCGCTCGGGCGAGTGCTCAGGGCGGGGCTGTGGCCTTGCTTGGGGGGCCACGAAGCAAGCGCGGGCGCACGGGCATTGCTGTCACTGTCTCCTCAGGACTGGTGTAGCGGACCCGGCTAGGCTGCCGCGTTGGCAGTCCTTGTTGTCTCGTTTTGTCTCTCACACCACTCGTCAATGCGCTCGCTGACGCCCCCTCCCAATCGCCGCCCCCCTTCAGGAGCAATATGAGGAGTTGGTCTTCAGTGAGCCTCATGAGGCCTTCTACCGGCGCCTCATGTCCACACCGCAGAGGGCGCTGCAGGCAAGGGTTTGGGGAAACGGGCCGCCGGGGTTTGTGTGGCCGTCTGCGGCCTTGCAACTGCGACACGTGCTTAGCGTGCTCGGTCGCAGAGCATCGCTCAGCCACACCCAGTGGGGCACGGCCAGCGTGCGGCATATACCGCTGCGCGCAGCTGTGTGCGCACCGGCCCAACCACGCGCGTGCAAACAATATGATGTCATCACTCCTTCCCAGGTGCCGAGCATAATCGGACCCCATGCGGGGCGGCCGGAGAACGAAGCGGCTGAGCTGCAGCTCATAAATGAGGTGAGTGGCTGATGGTGTCAGCCGAGGCAGCGGGGGGCCCTTAAGCTGGGGGCTCGGGGGAAAGCAGGTGTTGGCCCGAGCAGACCAAATTCCGTGACCCTGCTTGCTGGGCAGATGGCGTTGCGTCTGCTGAGCAGTCGTGGCAGTCAACGCGTTTGGCCGCAAAATGTGTGTGTGTGTGTGTGTGTGTGTGTCTGACCTTGCCCCAACCCCTTTGCCCTTGCTGTCGCCGCTGCCCGGCACCCCAGGCGCGCCAGCGGGTAGCCCAGGCAGTGGCCACGGTCAAGAACGCCGCGGCCATCGAGCAGCAGGCCGCACAGCAGGCCGCGCAGGCGGCGGCGGCGGCAGCGGCAGCGGCGGCCCAGGGGGTCATAACGCATGGGCAGCCCATGGGGATGTGAGGTGGCCCGCTGCCCTGCAGCTTGGCTGGCCAACCGCGCCTCCTCTTCAACGGCTGCGGTGCGGCCACACGTGCGCGCATCATGTGCAGCGCACTGCGGGCAGGCGGCCGCTGCTCATTGTGGTGTTGCGTTCTACGAGGCTACGTGGCACTACTGCCGACACTTCTCTGATTCGTTTGGCTCGTGCACCTCCAGCAGTGCTCCATGCATAAGTAGGCTGCGGCCCCCCTTTCGAGGCATGTGGGGACAAGTCCCAGCCCCAGGGTATTGCCAGTATTACACGCCCTTGAGGACGCCCTGGCGCCGGATGCGGCCGTAGAGCAGCGTCACCATTAGCCCTCCGGCCGCGGCCGTCCCCACCTGCCACGCCGGCGTCGCAAATGCCTGCGGTCAAGGGGTGCCACAGGCAGCGGGCGCACCCGTCCTGCGTTTTAATTAGGTGTGATTGAGCGTGGGTACGGGACGACGGCGCATCGCTCTGCGCACCCATCGATGGCTGTGTTTTTGAATGGCTGCTGGCGGCAGCGTGCACCCCACCCCTCCCATCGCTTTCGCTTCGTACCTTGTAAACGGCTTTGTGGGGCAGGGCGATCTCAATAGTTACGAGAGATAGCCCCCATGTCAAAGCGCCGAGCTATGGAGGGTGCGGCGCCGCACAAGGTCAGTCGATGTGAAAGAGCAGGCGGGTGTTGCTGACATGTCAATCCAGAGTACTTGTACCCCAAACGACGACAACAGCTGCTCCATGTTGGCGCCCGCCGCCGCCCCATCGCTGAGCCACCCACCACTCTGTGCGCCTTCTTTAGTCGCGAGTGCCACTGCTCTGGGAACCGCTGGAGGAGGCCCAGCTTGCGGAAGGAGATCGCCCCCAGCAGCGGCGACAGGCCAGTCAAGACGAGCGTCAGCAGCCCCAGCTGCGATGCAGAAGAGCGAGAAGGTCCGATTGTACGGGGCTCAGGAGGTGGCCTGTGGTGGTGCGAGGCATCTGTGTGCGGCGTTCGAAAGCGCGACGCTTCAACCTGCACGCGGCCGGGAGCTGGTGGCAAGGCGCGCCACGACCTGGATCGGGCCCGGGCTCTATCTCGCCGCTAACCACCAGCGGCGCGCCGGCCGGCGCTCCCCCCCCCCCACCTTTCCGTGGAGCGTCTTGAAGTGGGCCTTGTGGTTCAGGTTCTTGTTGTGGATGATGACGCCCGCACCGATGGCTATCAGGACGACAGCGCGCAGCTGCGAACGCAAAGCGCAGCGCAGCCGCGCCGGTTGGTGGATGTGATTGTTGCCCACTGGGCAGCGCTGCTGTTGTTGCGCGCCTTCTAGGGGATTGGCAGAGCCACCAGCCGACCGTTGCACGCCGTCGCACAGCACGACACCGGCGGCCGCCCAGCAAGGCGTACACATGCACACAGCATGCCTGCAGAGAGGGCAGCCCTCAGCAGCTGGCAGGGGTGAGGGGGGCCTCAATGGGCAGAGGCGCACCTGCATTAGCGCATGCATGTCGAGGCCCCGCAGCCGCTCCTCCCCGGCCGTGGTGCGTATGGCCCACGCCGATATGAGGCCCTCCCCCATGAAAAAGAGGTACCCGATAGCCATGCAGAAAGGGTGCCTGAGCGCGGGTTGTGGCGGTGCGGGCGCGGCGCTGGTTGGGTGTGCACCAACCCAGGCAGCAGTCCAGGCACACATGGCACCCGCTTCACAGCCCGTCTCTGCCAAACCATACCAACGTGCTTTATACGTTTCCACGCACCATCCAAAGAGAGTGCCGTTGTATGAGCTGAATGCCAGCGACAGGGACAGGACGAATAGCAAGAAATGCAGCACGTTGGGCCACGCCGCGACGCGGCGTGCGCGCACGGCGACTGCTTCCAACATTGCGTCAGCTGGTTGGAACAGTGCAAGGAACGATCAAGCACTGGCACGTCTTCCGGCAATCGAGACGTTGCGCTGCTATGGACCGAAACTCCCCTGGCGGGATTCTGGCTCGTGCGGTCAGCGTCGACGATGCGGGCGCCAAAATCGGCGCCTCACGGCGAGCGCCGTACCGGGCCGTTCCGGCGGCCGGTGTGCCAACTGGCCCCTCAAAGCATCTCAGATTCCCGAGCCTTCGTTAGAGTGTATTGGCTGCAACTATAAGAGGGCGGTTCCAGTCTGGTAACCACCATGTGCGTGGTGATCTGGGGAATTTCCGAAGCAAAAGCAATAATACAACTAGGTCGCGATTCATATCCACATATTGCAGTCCGAAACCTGACTTGTCACCCGCTCACTGGCCTTGACACTGCCAATCCGCCTCTTGTGCCTTTGCCCTCCGTTTGCAAGCCTTTACCGAGTACCGTATGATGTGTGATGGTGACTGGTTTCACAGTACAGCTGGCCTGATACTGAGCTCGTCCCAGGCTGTTCACTAGTAGATCTGGCGCAGTGGTCGGTGTGGATGAGGGGCGTGCCGGACATGGTGCCATAATAATACGGTATCTGTAGACACTCTAGGAGCAGCAGGACGCCATGGGTGAGCGGGGGGGGCGCACGCTCCCATTGCTCAGTGGTGTCGTCGGTTGGGCAACAGCAGGCGTCCTTTAGCGTGTGCAACTTGCGCAGGGAGTATAGATGTTGGCATATAGCACGGCAGGGACGCCGGCGGTGCTGGCAGCGAGTGCCGCTCCTCTACATCACAGCAGCACACCCCAACTCCTGCCGTGGCACGCCCCGAGCTGCCCAACGCCCGCCCTCCTCTCGCCGTCCCGGGCCCCTTGTGAACTCCAGGGATTCCCAAGTTCTACCGGTGGCTCTCTGAGCGCTACCCGCTGCTTAACATGTCGGTGGCGGCGACAGAGGCGCCGCCAGAGATCGACAACCTTTACTTGGATATGAATGGCATCATCCACAACTGCACGCACGCCAATGACCCCAATCTGAAGCTGACGGAGACGGAGATGGTGGTGCGCATATTCACATACCTGGACAAGCTGATTCAGATTATCAAACCGCAGAAGCTGGTGTTCATGGCCATCGACGGTGCGGGCCCTCTTGTGGGGTGTGACAGCCCACTCAGCTGCGTGCTGCGGGCAGGGCACCGCATGCCGGTTCTTGCTACCGCTTGGCTGGCGTCCTGAGGGCACATATCAGCAGCTGCACATGCGCATTTGCAGCTATCCGCTCCTCCGGGACAGGGCAGCACGCCGCCTCGCGCCTCGTCACTGTGTCGACACCCGCGCAACGCTGCGCAGGCGTCGCCCCTCGGGCCAAAATGAACCAGCAGCGGGCTCGGCGCTTCAAGTCGGCCAAGGAGCGGGAGGCGGTGAGCTGCGTGGCCCTCCAGGGGCGGCTGGGGGCTGTTGCGGGCAGTTTTCCACGCCGCATTTGATGTTCGCGGTGCTAGTGCAGCCGCTACAGTGGGAGCCTGCGAAATGCGCGGGCGGTGGCGGTCGCAGCAGCACTAGCGATGGCATCGGCGGCCGCAGCAGACGCTTGCCATGTCAGCAGCGCTTTTTTTGATGCGCGTTGCCCCCAAGCACTCGAGAGGGGCAGTAGTTTGCGGCACGGAGCCCGCACCACGCCCTGGTGAGCGGATGCTCCCCGCAGCCGTGGGCACCCACCACCCCGCGCCCGCAAACCCTTGACAAACGCAGCGCGAGGCGGAGATCAAGGCGCGTGGCGAGGAGATTGATCCCGCCACCGCATTCGACTCCAACTGCATCACGCCGGGCACGCCCTTCATGGACCGGCTGGGGCGGCACCTGCGCTTCTTCGTGAGTCCCCAAGGCCGCACACATTGGGGAACGGCGCACTGCTAGGGCTGCTGCAGCGCACGTTCACCGCAAGCAATCCGGCGGCGGCCGGATTATCGCGCCTGCCTTCATCATTCCTGCTCCGCCTGCCGCTGCATATGTGCAGCGGCAGGCCCATGCACGCGCCGGACGAGCAAGTCATACGCACGTCTAACCTCATGCCTTGTGGCGCCGCCGATTGCGGCCGTTCTGTCCGCAGGTGCGCCGCAAGATGGCGGAGGACCCTGTGTGGCAGAAGCCCAACGTCATCTTCAGCGGTGGGCTGCGGGGCGCAGCGGGCGCTGAGGCGGCCAAGCTGAGGGGCCCCCTGCGCACATGGCCCGCCGCAACTCCGCATACGAGCGCCCAGCCTCGTTTTGCCGCTCACCCGTTCATGCGGCATCACACACACCTATCCCTTGTCAGGCACAAGCCGCACACGCACATATACAAGCACAAACACACACGCAACAACACACCCACACATGCACACACAAAAATTTGCACACACACAACCGCGCATGCACAGGCATGCATATGATCTCCGTATGCAACACCTTGTCGTGCGCAAACCCCTCTCCTGCTTCCCTCTTCCCTAGGCCACGAGGTCCCTGGAGAGGGGGAGCACAAGATCATGGAGTACATCAGGTGGCAGAAGCTGCAGCCGGGGTACCCCCCGAACCAGCGCCACTGCATGTACGGCCTGGACGCTGACCTCATCATGCTGTCACTGGTGACGCACGAGCCGCACTTCTGCCTGCTGCGAGAGGTGGGCGGCTTGAGTGTGGCTGTGGGCGTTGTGTTTGTGTGTGAGTGTATGTGTGTGTGTGTGTGTCTGTGTGTGTGTGAGCGAGAGCATTTGTGACAGGGTTGAGTGGGCACATCGGTGTCATTGTTGAGGTAAGAGACAAGCTTTAGCCTGCCGTGAAAGATTGTGCGCATGCAAAACGGCAGCTGTGGCTTGGAATTGTGTGACATGTGGATGTGTCCTGCACTCGTTTTCCGTTCTGTGCAGCTCAGCCCGCACAAAAGCACTCTACCGCTTGTGTGCATGCTGGCCAGGAGGGTGCGATGGCGAGTTGACCTGTGCCGTCCGTGTTGGCCCCACAAACCGGCCGAATGACCGCGCCCGCCGCCGCGCAGGTGGTGGCGTTCTCGGGGCGCTCCCGCGGCCAGCCGACGCGCGAGACGCTGGACAACCCCTGCGCTGAGAACTTCATCCTCTTCCAGATCGGGTGCGCCGCGGACTGCCCCGCGGACCCCCCCCGCGGACTGCCCCGCGCCGCGGCTGCAGCGGGGCCGTCGACGCCCTGTGCAGCTGTGCTCCCGTAAATCGCTTAGGGTTTGCGGCAGCTCCCAACAGGGCACTTCGGCCGTGCGTGATCACCCATATCATGGGCCTGCCATCCTGCGTCAAATGCTTTGATGGTGCCACTCCTCACCCCCAATCCCCCCGCAGCCTGCTGCGCGAGTACTTTGAGGTCGAGTTCGGCCTGGTGGGGCAGCTGCCCTGGGCCCCAGGCGGCTTGGTGGACGTGGAGCGCGTGGTGGACGACTTTGTGCTGTTCTGCATGCTGGTCGGGAACGACTTCCTGCCGGGTGCGGCGCGCGCGGCGCGCGCAAGGCACCCGGGCCGGGGCCGCGAAGGGTTGTGGGTTGTGGCTGGGGCAGACGGCTGTAGTGCCAGGGGCCGGAGTTAGTCGGCGGTGAAGTCGTCCCAGCCCACGGTGCCGATCAACGTTGAAGCGGCGCGTCCTGTGCAGGGAGTCGACGATGCTGGCCGATCGACTGCCAGGCTGGTTTGGCCGTGTGTTTTCTGGTTGATGCATGACTGGGCGCCTCGCGCTGGTGCCTTCGCCTCCTCCACCGCTCTCCACCCGCCCAGCCCTGCCCACCATGGACATCGCGGAGGGCGGCCTCAACAAGCTCATCACCATGTACAAGGACGCGCTGCCGCAGGTGAGTTTGACCGGGTCAACGCAGAAGTGGGGCGGGTGGTGGGCGAGCAAGAGGGCAGTGGTGCGGGCGGGCCCAATGGGTGGGAGTTGGTGCGTGGACCTGCACACACCTGGTGCCCCCAGCTGCCTTTTCACTCATGCACACACACGCACACACACACACTCTCTCTCTCTCCGACACACACACACACACACACACACACACACACACACACACACATGCATTACAACCTCCCAGCTGGGCGGCTACCTGACGGATGCGGGTGACCTGCACCACGGCCGCCTGGAGGTGCTGCTAAGGCAGCTGGCAGAGCTGGAGATGGCCACGCTGCAGGTGCGCGGGCCGTACAAACCGGTGGTGCAGGCAAGAGGTCCAATGCAAGAGGTTGTGGGTCTAATTCGGCGGCGCAGGCGGTGCGGGAGATGGGCCGTGGATGCGTCAGGGATGGGTCTAGGGCCCCGCCACGTGCAGCGGGACGTGGCGCAAGTGGCTGTTGTCGCGTGGCTGCGCCAGGGTGCATGGGTGGACCGCGGGGGGAGGGGAGGCGCTGCTGCATGCTTGGTTTGCCTTTCCTGGGCGCATCGGAGATCGCGCGCCGCGCGACGCTGATTTGCCTCGTGCCGACTGCACCTGTCACGCGCACAGGAGCGCGCGGAGGACACCGAGTGGTTTGAGAACAAGAAGCAGAAGCGCGGCGGCGGGCGCGGAGGAGGCGGCGGCGGCGGCAGCGGCACGGGCGCGAGCCTGGGTGGCTTTGGGAAGGTGCGGCCCGGCAAGCTCCCCTCCCCCAATCTCAGCTCTGTTTGCGTTGCGCGCTTCTTGGCAGGTGGTCCTTCGTGCAGTCCCATTCTTCTCCTCTTTTCGGCAGCAGCTTGCCTGTGGGCTGTGCACAATCTTTTATCACACACACACACACACACACACACTCACACACACATACGTGCATACTGACACGCACACACGCCTAAACCCCTCAGCTCCGCGACCCGGGCCTGGCGGCGCTGGAGGGCGGCCTGCTGGACCCCCTGGCCGGGGCGGCCCTGGAGGACGAGGAGGACGAGGAGGAGGCCAAGGCGCAGGTGGGCGCACGCAGGCGCCGCCGCCGGCCCCACCTCGCTCCACCCTGGAGCAAGGGGGTTGGCGAGCTTTTGCTGGGAGGGCGAGAAGTCCCAGCGGATGCGGCTCTGTCGTGAGCGCTGCTGGAGGCTGGCAGCGTCGAGGGCATCCGTGGCGGGGCCATGCGAGGCGACCGCCCTGTCTCGGCGCTCCGCAGCAACGCGCGCGCTCGTGGCCCCGCTGTGAGCACCGGCCGTCCCCCCGCCTTCCCAACGCCTTCCCGCACCCGTGCACAACCCGTGCACTCGAAGGAGCCCACAATGATGAGCAAGGAGGCGCGCGCCATGTTTCTCGCGGGGGAGGGCGGCGCGGCCCTCGAGGCCTGGAAGGTGCGCCGCGGGGGCAGGGCGAGCACACCGTTGCAGCCCGACTTCCGCGGGGCAGGGGATTCAGGGTTTTGCCACGCGCGTGCAAGGAAGGGTGCGCGGCGAATGGAGTACCTGGCAACACCTGGGGGCACGCCGGGCGCCCCCCGTCTCCCAATCGACTCCCATAAAACCGCCTGGCTTCTGTTGACCAGATATCAACATATGCCCCCCTCCGCCTCCCCTTCCCTCCCCGCCTCACGCAATTGCGTTGCCCTCAGAAATTCCAAACCAGCTCAACCCAAGACGTCCGCCCCCATTTCCC
>NW_014013255.1:19618-29378 GCF_000611645.1 Monoraphidium neglectum | reverse complement strand
GGCGGTGGCTGCGCAGTGCGGAGCGGCCACTTTGGGGCGGGCGGTGGTGCAGAGCCCACAAGTCCGCCAATGAGGGACGCCCAACCGCAGCTGCCAGCGTTGAATCTGAATCCTCAGGACTTCCCGCAACATGAGCGGGCGCCGTTTGCGGTTGACGAGCGTGGCGCGGCCTGGCGCGGCGGGGTCGGCGCTGAGCCGATGCCGCCCCGGCATTGGCCGCGTCACCTGGCGCCCGGGCGCCCGCCTGCCGCCCGCGGCGCTGGCGCTGGCCTGGCCCCCGCGGCGCTGGCGTCTATATCCAGTGGCGCCCGCCAAACACGCGCCTGCATCGCGATCATCCACTCCTCGCAGTTTGCGCCGTAAACGCCGACGCGGTCTTGGCGCTTGAGGCCCAGCTTGGCAATGCCGCCCGCGATCTGGGCGACAAGCTCGCTGGCCTCCTTGTATGTGATGAACTTGAAGTCGCCAGCCACGCCGTCCTGCATGCCCGGCGGCGAGGCAGCGGCGGGTGCCGGCAGGTGGCGGAACATTGCTAATGGAGCAGCGCCCTGGGGGTGTGGTGCTACCACCTGCCGGGGCGCGCGCCTCGGGGCACATCCCGCAAACGCCTGCCGCGGGGCGCAGATTGCCTCGAGTTACATGCTGGTGCCAGGACGCAGGTCGCGCGCGCACCTTGACGACCCTCCGGCCCAGGGCCGGAAGATCACCAAACTTCTCAACGCTCTGGCTGAACAGCTCATAGAGCGTCGTGACGCCCTCCAAAGTGGGGAACGCATCCTTAGAAGTGGGCCTGCGGTAGATCGGGCTGTGCTTGGCGTCGCCCGTGCCGGGGAGTGCTACGAAGCATTGCTCTTTGGGCGCCATGCTTCCGTTGCGTGCGTGGCGAGAGGATGGTGTTGTTCGGCAAGGGAAACAGCATGAGGGGGCGCTGTTGGCTGTGGATGATGTACGATCCTCCTCGCCAGCCTGCAGCAGCTGCTGCTTCGTCGCCGCCATGTCAGATTATTGTCAAAGCTAGGGCTCCTGTGCGATGTAGGGCTCTATGGTTTGATACAGGGACTGAAACCTGCTTAGGACAGACTGTTATCCCTTGCCAACCGAGGCTGCTTGCATTTAGTCTGTGAGTCAACCTCGGAATTTACCTCGGGCTTTACTCGATGCGCCCGCTGGGACTCTAGCCAGTGTATCTGGAGAAGACTGGGTGCCTAGCCCGACACACTGCTGCTGTTGCGTACGGGTAACACACAATTGTCAAACAACTTGGTCGATCCGAACCGGCGGGTGAGTTGGCTTTGCATGCGTCAAAGCCAATGCACACAAATGCATCCGCAAGACATCGAGCCCGTGACACGTGCGGAATCGAGCCCAACAGCGGTACGCACAAGACAGGTGATTGGTTGCAACACCATGTGTCCAATGCAGCAGGGAAGCCAAACCCCTCTGCATGGGCGAAAGCGTGTCGGATGCATGAAATACCACTGCATGCCTGCATGGCCACCAGCACCGCACACGCACAGCATACGTGCAGCGTCCGTGCAGCTGGAGTGCCCGGCGTGCGAGCGCCTGATCATGCTGAAGGGCCCGTTCCCTCCTTATGCCAGTGAGGCCTTATCCTGCCGCCGTTCTCTCCCGCCACCTGCTTCGCGTGCTGAGGCTCGGCGTGTATCAGAAGACTGTGAGGGCGGCGGTCGAGAGGGCCGTGGCCGCGGCGGCGCGCACCACGTAAGGCACCTGCAAGCAGGATGGGCACATGCGTGTCAAGCCAGCAGTGAACGATGCGCTGGGCATGTTGTTGGGGGCTGCACGTGTGCCATTGCATCGTGCAGCAAGGAGTATGTGATTGGGCGGCAGCATCGGCGGGAGCGAATGACGAGCTTATCTTTTGACATTTGATTGCAACGAACACTGCCAGGCCGGCAAAGCAAAGGTCGCACCAGAAGCCGCAAGAGCACGCAAGCACAGAACCAGCTGCAAACTTATGCCAGCCGCATATCCCAGCGAGCGTCGCCCCGCCGGCGGCGCGCTTACGCCAGGTGTGGGCCGACCCAGCCAGCCGGCAGCACATGCGCACACTGTTCAGCCTGAGCTGGGCGCCCGCTGCCAGGGGCCGCTGGCCAGGCGCGGCAGCCTACTGGCCGCGCACCTTGGGCACGTTGTGCAGGGACTCGGTGACACTCATGATCCTGCAGCGGGGGCGGCGTTGTGTGAGGGCTGGGGGTTGCCAGCAGCAACGAACCCTGGTGAGGTCGCTGAACCCGGGCTTTTGTGCTGAAGCAACCACTGCGTGGGCACGACGCGCGCCCTTGCGTAAGACACCTGACTCGGTAATCTGGCGGCCTGACGACATAAGGCTGACAGTTGCGCAGCACGTGAGGACGCGGACACCGCCCTGGCAACGCCGCAGTGCCCGCAAGCGAGCAGCCAGCAGCCGGCAGCGAGCAGCGAGCAGCCGGCAGCGAGCAGCGAGCAGCGAGCAGCGAGCAGCGAGCAGCGAGCAGCTTGGCTTCCTGCATGTCGGCGCCTGCCCACCGGTCGTCCTCGCCGCGCGCGATGATGCTCCAGGACACGTGCAGGGGGAAGCTCTCCGGGGCCACGGCGCTCAGCGGCCATGGCAGCCGCGGGTAGAATTCCAGCACCCCCTCCACAACGATGCGGCCCTGGGATTAAGGGTCAGGGTTCAGGGTTCAAAGGGTTGGCTGCAGGTGGCTGCTGTGCGGATGGGATGAGACCACAGCTGTGTCGATATCGACATGGATGCGGCCCAGGGGTGCTGGTTCGGGGTTGGGATTTCTGGTTTCAGGGGTTGCTGTGGGTGGCTGACCTTTAATTGGGGTGCGAGAGACCGCAGCTCCATTGCCCGCCGTTTGATCGCTCGCAACTGGCACGCCGCCCTTGCTGCAACGCTTGACAGAACTCGGGTCCGCCTTCGAACCCTCACAAATCAGGGCGTGTCGTCGCGCCCGTGCAGGCTGCTGGTCATAAGTGGTTGGTGTCGCATCAAACAACGCATGTATAAACCCATCATGTTGCCACAGCCTGTGGAGACATGGGCTCAGGGCACGGGCTGCCCTGAGGGCACCACATGCATTTGGCTCTCACCAGGGCGTCGTTGACCATGGAGACTGTGACCAGCCGCGGCGTCGTCCCCACGCGCCAGAACGGCAGCCCCAGCCCGCGCGCCAGCACGCGCATGCGTTCGGTGCCGCGTGCGAAGAAGAGCGGCGTGTCCCACACAGCTGGGGAAGCAAGGGCGCGGCGTGGGGGCGGCAGGGCGGGGTGCAAGGCAAATTAGGAGCGATGCGCGCAGCGCTCCGTCGCTGACATTGGGTAGATTGGTGCGTATGTGCGTATGCAGGAGCCGGCTCAGCTTCAGGTCCCGACTCTGAGCCATTGAGCTGGAGGTGCAGGCGACACAGCCAGCTTGCAGCCCCTGGGCAGCCCCGGCGTTCCGTCACGCTTGACGCAAGCTCAGCGGGCATCACGAGGGGAAAAAGCAACATCAACAGTTTGATGACCTTGAACACCCCAGACCAAGCGGCCCTGGCCTTGAACAACGAATTTATCAGCATGCATCACTATCAGCTCCGAGCCGAGTCGGCCAGTCGCGCAACTGCCCCTCGCGGGCCGTCTGCTGTGCTTCCCCACCGTTGTGCACGAAGCGCAACAGGATTTTCTGGCCGTCGTCCGTGCTGAAGGAGGCACGACTGTACAGCCCCATCACGGTGCGCACCAGGTCCTGACGGGAGCGATGGCATGGGCAACGAAAAGGAGCACGAGGCGGGGCCCGAGTCAAAGTTGGCACGGTGGTGCAAGCCGACAGCGGCCGTCGTCACGCACATGCTGCTGATCACAAATAAACCAGCTGCTGAGCGGTGGGGCTCGCGGTGCGTTTGGCGCCGGCACAGGGCCGGAAATTGCACATTCAGTTGACTGGTGGCCGCGCACCTGGATCTCGGGCGCGACGTCGTCATAGGGCCTTGAGATGTGGGAGGTGTAGCGGTGGCCATGCGGCGCCGTGCTCTCCTTGGTCGCGCCGGCTGGGACTTGGACCTTGCCCACGACCTGGGTGGTGATCGTCTCGGCCATGGTGCTGGATGGTGTTGGGGGCTGCTGCTGGCGGGGGCGGCACTGCGGCGGGCAGCGAGGCTGCAGGTGCGGGCACGACGCGAGGGGGCGTCAGCACTGGTGGTGCGGCAGTTGAACAAGGGGCCTGAGCAGTTTGCTGGAAGTGGAAAGCGTTGATTGATAGTATAGTCGCACTCCAATCCGCGTGCCCCTGTTTTCTTTTCCAATGGATCGTACATCGCAGCCCCCCATCACAAAACGCCATCATCGTGACGGGGCGCCCATCTAGAATCATTGGAGTCAAAGCGACTGCGCGATAGGGCTGCGATGCTAGTTGATAAAGAAAATGACATTGAGACCCACGGCAGTGACAGGCAAAAGCCCCACTTTAGGCGACGCGGTCACTGCTGTAGATCACTTTACTCATGGCCGCTGTGATGGATGCAGGTATCAGAGACGGTACAACGATTCACGCCATTTTCCCGAATTTGCAGCCTCTTTCCAAGCCTGCGTGGTGTTGACCAAAATTGAATGCTTGAAATATACACGTGAAGTACACAATACAATCTCAAACAAAGACCAGGAAGTGATTCCTACTCATCTGCTGCATCACGCGTACGGTAGTAGACAGCACACGTGAATTGGCATCGCGCACTGCTGCGCGCGTGCTGCATCCCACCCGTCATGTCCAGGCGCCGCGCAGGCGAGACCTTCGACGCCAACAGCGCAGGCACGCCTGCCCAGCAACAGCAGGCCAGCCTTGAGCGGGATGCGGCCCCCTCGCCTGGGCTCAACATAGCTGCGATCCGGCGGAATGCGAGCCGACTCAGGACGGATGGGTCTGTCGGCGGCGCACGCGAGCCAGCAGCGTTGCAGTCAACCTCTGCAGCGGCTGCACATGCAGCCCTGGAGGCGAAGACACAGCAGCTTCAACAACAGAACCCTGAAGGCGGGGGCCTGCAATTTACCACTTACAGGAACGCCCTCTTTGCGGGTGGCGACGAGCAGCAGCAGCAGCAGCAGCAGCAGCAGCAGCAGCAGCAGCAGCAGCAGCAGCAGCAGCAGCAGCAGCAGCAGCAGCAGCAGCCGCAGCAGCAGCAACAGCAACAACAACAGCAGCAACAGCAGCAGCAGGACCAAGAGAAGCATGAGGAGACACAGCAGCAGTGGCATGAGCAGCAGCGGCTGCAGCGGAAAGACTCGCAGCGGGCCAGTGCTCGCGCAAACCAGGGCGACCATCCACAGGCCCCTGGCAGGGACGCAAAGCCGCCCACCGCCAAGGTGCCTGGTGCTCTGATGCATGCTGAGGCGGCCAGCACGGCGGCAGACCAGGATGGCAGTGGGGAAGACCTTGCCGCGGCTAAGGACGAGAGCGCTGCTCAAGGTGAGGTTCGTGACCCTTGCAGCTTTCACCGATGAGCACGCAGACGTGCTACCGCCATGCCGCTCTGCCTGGGTGAAACGGCCCACACTCCGCCGCGTATTAGCACTTGCCACAGCTGTACACATGGCATGCCATGGATCCCGCAGGTCTTGTAGGCCCCTCTGACGCCATGGCGGGCCCTCGCTACTTGTTTGACCCCGACACTGGTCTGCTGACGCGCGCCGGCGAGGGCGCCGCCAGGAGCGGAGCCGCCCCGACGCGTCGCTTTGTGGAGGACTGGCGGACGGGCGCGTTCTACCCGGTGCATGCTGGCGGCGAGGGCGGCTGCGGGGCATGGCTCAGGTGCGTGGCTTGGGATTCTGATTGTTTCCAGCGAGCAAAATCGCATACGCGGATGGCAACAGCAGCAGGTGCGGGTTGCAGGCCCACACCTATGTGTGACAGCGTGTCGTAGGAGGCAGGGCCGCTGAGGCTTTCAACCGGCTGGGCATGCGTGTGCACGGCGCAGGTGGCGGCTGGCGCGTCGGCCGCGTGACTGGGAGGCGGAGGAGGAGGGGGGACTGCTGAAGGGCATCACAGACTTTGCTGACACGATGGGCCACTGGAGCGGGGTGCTCGGCATGTTTGCACAGGTGCGAGCAGTGTGCAGGTTTGGCCACTGACGTGTCACTGGCCAGCATCATGGACACACCCTCCGCATGTGGGAAGCCCATGATTGATGTGCGTGCACTGACGCGCTACAAGTGGCTATGTGTTGCTGTGGGCACACCTGTGGGTCTGATTAAAACGACAACCACGGGCGTTCGGGCACAGCGCCCAGTGAAGCATACTCTAGAGAGCGCACATGTGCATATGCGCTCACACCCCTGCAGGGCCTGTGCGGCGGCCTGGCGCTGCTTGGGTTCTTCCAGACGTACTTGCTATCTGCAGCAGCGGGGCCCGAGGCATTCCTGGCGACCTACTCGCCCGTCGCGCAGCAGGTGCGCGGCAGCTGCAGCCGGCCAGACGCGCTCACGTCGGCGGCGCCGCAGGACACTTTGTTGATCCCTGCTGCCGTTGCATGAGCGCGTCTGTCTTGTTTTTTCCTTACCTGGTGCTCTGCCGCAGTGGGGTCCGCCTCCCCACCTTCGGCTACAGCTTCGCGTTGGAACGCCAGCGGCGCCACACTTGTCTCCGGGCGCTGCCGCACATAGCCTAAAATGAGACGGCGCCCGCCGCCTGCCGCGCAGGTCAACCGCGCCTACCTCGGGCTTCTGAGCCTGAGCATGGTGGCAGCCGCCAGCCGCATGGCGTTCGACCGGATAGGCGGCTTTGAACCCCTCGGCCTGAGGTGCGGCGCAGCTGCTTGTTGCTGCCATTTGCGTCACATATGGCTCCAATGGAATCACCCAAGCAACCATGCCGGGGAAGGCGGCGAGTGCTTCAGTATGTTGTGGTTGAGGCTTGACGCAAGGCGCTGCTCAGCTCTCTTGTGCTGAGCTCGTCGCCCGCAACCAGCCGCGCGCATGCGCTCGCCATCGGGCCATCCCGCGACGCAGGCTGCGCGTCGTGGATGCCGCGACGATGGCCTTGTTTGTTGTGGCGTACGTTATAAATCTGGTGGCGACGCCGATGGATGATCAGCTCACTTACGAGGCCGCGCGCTCGCCCGGCTACTGGCAGCTTCCGCTGCTGCGAGCGTTCCAGTCGCGCCTGGCGCTGTGGCACGTGGCCAACCTCGCGCGCGTCTGCGCGTGCGGCGCGGCGTGGGGGCTGGTGTGCTACCGGGCGTCGCCGCGCGTGGTGGGCGCGGTGTACGCGTCGCGGGGCGCGGGGCAGGGGGGGCGGGCGCCCTGCACGCTGCCGGCGGCGGCGGCGACGGCGGCGGGCGGCCAGCAGTACGGCAGTGGTGCGCTCCCGTCGGTCGCAATCGGGTGACAACAGGCGGTCAACCTGTAACATAACTCAAACATGGCTAGCATCCAAGAGGTAGCATTGGAAGCGAGGGGCAATAACCAGGATGGCACGTGGTCAACGCATACTGCGTCACCGCACTACTCACTCGAAGGGCCGCGCCAGTGACAGCGAGCACTGGAAGCACAAACATGGATAGGCAGATAGCGCGGATGTATCAAGCGCTGCTGATAACGCGATAAATGTGCTTCATTGCGTTGGATTGCAACGTTGTCTGTGCTGTGTCACAGCGTCACACGAGAGTGCGATCTCCACTCTGACCCCATAGACAGGAACTTTACGTGTAAGCTTCCACACCCATAATCTGAAGATCCGCACCAGCGGCCTGACTGCTCCACAATGGTTGTGCAGAGCAGGTGAGCCAGCTCATTTAGGTGTCACAGCAGTGGCTAAGCAGCGTGCGTTAAGAAAAATCGCACTAGTTTACAAAATTCAACGCACGACGCGCACAGGTTCTGCCCAGCGGCATCAAGTGCAGTGCTCGGCGCTGCACCACTGCTGCGTGCCCTACCCTGCCAGTGTCTGGATGGCGGACGGGGCCGCTGGCCTAGGCGGTCGCTGGCGGTGCGCGCGGCGGTCAAGCAGGATACAGAGGTTCAGGTTGAGCGCGTCAGCAGCAGCAAGGGCAGCCGCAAGGCCGTTAGCCAGGTGCGGACACGTGTTGACCAACGGCGTCAGATGCAGACTTCGGCCCAGCAGCGTGCATGTGTTCCAAGCGGCGGCACAGCTCTAAGAGTGGCAGGCTTTATTGCATGCCGCGCATTCGCAGTGTTTGGATTCGGCTGCCCCACTGCCACCCGCGATGAAGCAGTCCCGTCGTGTCGAATGAACGCAGGCGTTCGTAAAGCTACTTGGCATCGAGACCTCGCCCAAGCAGGACGTCACCCCAGGTGAGGAGCAGGCTGCCCTCCAGCCTGGCCAGGCGGCCTGTGCCCGACCGCTCAGCGGTGCCGGCCCCGGCTGCTGCTTCCGCCCGCCCTACCTAACTGATACCGAGCTCTCAGCCGGCGGTGTTGGGGCCTCACCTTTGTCCGCGACTGCGCCCGGATGTCAAAACTCACATGTTCAAACATCATGCGGGCCGCGCTCGGAAACCTCAGAGGAGCTGGCCAACTCGCCCTACACCTCTTACACGCCGCCGCTCAGCAACCTCACCGTGCAGCAGGTGGGTTGGCTCGGGCAGCATTTGCGGGCGCATGCTTGAAGCGCAAAGGGCGGTTGCAGTGGGGCAGGGGTTTGCGATTGCGAGGGGGCTGCACCCAGATTGACGTGGTTGCATGGGCTGCAACCACCATGTGCAGTTGTGGATGGCAAAGGCGTTAGCCCATTGCGTTGGAACGCTCCTCGCTAGTTGACGTTTGCATTGGATATCATCACTAACTGATGTAATACATAAGTCAAAGGACAATTGTGCCACTCCCTGCGCAGAAACGTCCCTACTGGCGGGAACGGTCGTGGACGGAGACCGACGTGGCTCGCCTGGTCTTCTACGGCGCCATGTCTGGGTGGGGACATGTCGCATGCTGTGTGTACGTGTTGTATGTGTGTGTGTGTGTGTGTGTGTGTGTGTGTGTGTGTATGTTGTGTGTGCGTGTGTGTGCGTGAGGGTTTTGCATGTGCTATTGAAAATCGCACCAAAGCATGTGACTGTCGCCGTGTGGATGCTGCCACCACTGGCAGTCAAGCCCGCCACGCCCAGCCCACCCTGCCAGCCACCCCGGCTGCCGCCTTACAGACCGCCTGTGCCTGCGCCCTGCCGTCCTCTCACCCCCGCCCCAGGGCTGCGCTCGTGCTGGGGCCGCTCACCTACTCTCCAGAGGCGCTGCAGCTCATGCTCACGTGGTGAGGTCAGCATGGTGGTGTCAGCTTGTATCAAGGGCCGGTGCCTCATCCTGCATGCATGCCTTTACCTGCAGCAGCCTCGCCCTTGGGGGCCGTAACCCCCCCGAGGGAGGCAGGGTTTTTCCCTCGCTGCTGGCAACACGTCGCAGATTTGGATGTGATAATCCATGCCTTTGACGGCTGACGTGTCCGCACACCCCTCAGCCCGGGGGGGGGGGGGGGGGGGGGGGGCGCTGCATCACACCCTATGTCATATACCTGGGCCGCGCCTTCGGCCCCCTCCCCCAATCGATGACATCATAGGTATGTCATATCCGGCGGCCTGGGCATCAGCCTCAGCTACCACAGGTGGGGACGGAGCCGCGGCTTGTGCTGACACAACAGCATTGCATGTGACTCTCGCATGCCCCGTCAGATGCCCAGCTCCTGTGCAGCCGCTTGCGATTGAAGAAGACCAGCTCTGCACTCAGCAGAAAGCCTTTCTGTTTTGCATGCCGTTGCTCGGACGACCCCCCC
>NW_014013255.1:0-19154 GCF_000611645.1 Monoraphidium neglectum | reverse complement strand
CCCCCCCCCAAATTAACCCTCTGGGCCCCGCCCCAACATGCCAATTCTGACGGGTGCATCACAACAGCACCTAGAGCAGCTTGCATGGGAAGCGGCGGTGTGCAGCCGCCTTGTATTACTTGAACATCAATAGCTACCCCTAAACAACTTCTCAAGAATTGCTGCTGCCCCTTGCAAAACCACCCTTAGGCAGTTATCTCACAAGTCCTTTAGGTGCCCCAAGCCCCTGGAATACTTTTTTGCATACTGCGGCGCACTGGCGTTTGAGGGTGCGATCCGAGCGCCTGCAGTGCAGCTGTTGCTGACAGTACAAATTTCCATGCAGATTGAAGCTGCACGCCATCATGGTTGCGAGCCTGCCCAAGCAATGCACCCTTGGCGGGCCCTTTGCCACCCTGGCCGCTGACCACAGGCAGCCACGCCCAAACCGCCGCAGGAGACCCGATCGAGTGGGCCAAGGGCCACTCATGGCACCACGCCAACAGCGACACGCCTGCGGACCGGCACTCACCGCGCGACGGCATCTGGCACTCTCACGTGAGTGCTGGGGGGGGGGGCAGGGAAGGCTGCTTTGCTGATTATGGCTGCCCAGCGATGCTAGCTGTTTCCCATCCCTCCCTATGCCAGTTGGATGCCAGCATTGTTTTTCGCGCCTGTCGTGCAACAGGGGGCGAGCAGTGCGCTATTGCTTTTGAATGTCTTTTGCCCCAGGTGTCTCCCTGCCAGCCTTATGTGGCCCCGCCCACCCCTTTTCTTTTCCCTGACTTCCTCGGTCTCTGTGGCTGCAGTGGGGCTGGGTGCTGGATGAGTCATACGCTGACTCGCGGCGCGACCCCAAGGGCAACAGCAAGGATGACCTGGCGGCGCCCTGGTTCTATGTCGAGTCTCCTGGCTTCTGTAAGGAGCACGGTCGCAGGGTCCTGGCTGCTGCTGCAGTATCAACGTCTGCATGTGTGCTTGTGCGGGCATGTGTTTGCGCGCACGTGCATGTGGGCTTGTGCATGTGTGCATGTGCATGTGGGCGGTGCATGTGGGGTGTGCATGCGCATTGGCATGCACCCCCTGGGCTTGCAACAAATAGCAGGTCTTATGAGACTTGTGAACGTCTGCCATGTGGTATCCTGTGCCTGCTGATCTTCCATCTTATCAGATGGCTGGCTGCGTGAGACCTACATGCTGCACATGCTGGGCCAGGCTGTGGCGTTTGCTGCGATCTGGGGGCTGCCCGGCTTCATCTGGGGCTTCGTGGTGAGCGCTCCTTGCGCTAATGATGGGCGGCAGCCGCGCTTTGCAAGGGGGTACTCATTCATACTCAATACAATTGGGCGCGCGGCTGCAGCGGGAGTTTGGCTGATCCAAGGGGCCCAAACGCCACCTTCCGGGGCGGCGCTCTGCCAGAGCGCCAGTGGCTGGCTGGGTGGCTACCGATGTGAGTGCACGCCCTTGCCAGCACCTGAGTGCGCTTGCATGCGCCCACCCCCGCCACACCTGGCGAATATGCGATTCAGCGCCAACCCACAAACACATAATCTATGACCCTGATGCTCACTATTTTAACCCCAGATCCGTGTGCTGTTTACCCAGAACATGTGAGCGAGCCGTGTGCTGCGCACAAGGCCACAAGGGGACGATGCTGCTGGGCGGTGGTCGGGGCAGGTGGCAAGGGGTATCCAGCCTGGCCTTTCAATACATTGACTGCCGGCTCACACTTTGTCAAATGCCAGGCCTCCTCTGAAGCACGGGTTGCAAGGTTGTCCCGCTCCGCCACTGCACTCTTGTTCATGCACGCCGCAGGACTTGGCTGGTCAACTCTGTGGTGCACGTGTGGGGGGACCAGCCCTGGAGAACCGGCGATTCGTCCCGCAACAACGCCCTCGTTGCGCTGCTCGTCTTTGGTGCGCCTCCTGCCCGGGTCCGGCCCGTGCCGGATGACAGCAACCTTTGCTGTGCCATGGCTCCAGCGCCCACCGCTGATAGCAAGTAGTGAGGGCAATGACGGCTGGGGCCTGACGAGCACGCAAGCGAGTATGAGCCCTGCCAAACTGGCCGCCTGCCGACTCGGTTTTCCTCTGCTGACAGTCATGGTTGCTTGCCGGCTTGCACACGAATGCGCCCGCACCCCGCGTCCCACCACCTTGTCGCCTACTGACGCGACCTTGTGAAAACACTCACCTCCAACTCACCGCACCCTGCAGGCGACGGGTGGCATGCGAACCATCATGCGTTCCCCGCCTCGGCCGCGCACGGCCTGGAGCCTTGGCAGCTGGACGCGAGCTACTCATTTATACGGCTGCTGGAGGCGGCGGGGCTAGCATGGGATGTGCGGCGGCCAACACAGGAACAGATGGCGCGCCTGAGGATCTGATTTGACTCCCTGACTTCAGATCATGTCATTGTTGATCTTGGGTGTTTCAAGCTGGTACGGTATCTGCTGCGGGCGGTGGCAGCCGTGTGCTGGTAGGCCGCATTACAATGCAAAGCCGCGTGTGGTAGTGGGGAGCCATGGGCCCCTAGCAGTGGGTGTTAAGGGGGTGTTGTCAGGACCGTTTGTGCAGCCGCTTCAGGAGGTGGGATAAGGCCTTGCCTGGTTCAAACCGCTGATGCCATCTCGGCTGGTTTTTGTTGTCTGCTAGACGTTTGCCGACGCAGCCCCGCGCACACGACCTGAGGTTTGGTTGCAAGTCCACAGCACCGACTCCGCCCCATCTGGTGCACCAGTGGAGCGCCGCGGCTCAACTTTGCAGGCGTTAACTGAAGCGACCATGCGCGGCCCCTGTAAACAGCATCGCCGGCTTAACTTGTAGTGAAGGGTGCATTCCAGCTGCCCTTACCATCCCTGGGGGCTGAGCTAGGCCCCTCGCAACGCAGCCCCTTTGACCACAGTCAAACATACCCGCCGAGCATGCCTGTCTGCAACGGGAGGTTGGAGAGGGTGATGCGTGTGGTAGTCGTTCCCAGTGTAACCCATGAGGTGCTCTGCAGACCCCTGGTCGTCAGCACGCTTGCACACCCTCTGTTCACCTGTATTCGTCTGGGCATTACCGCAGCGCAACCAGGCTGACATGCAGTTGCCACCAGGGTGCAGTGAAAGCGACAGTGGAGAGTGAATGCAAGTACCCGTACCAAATCAGGTCGCTAGATTGCATCCTGTGGGCGAACACAAAACACGCAGATCGTGGATCTCCGTCGTCGGGTCGCATACTGCGGGCCCGAGTCTCATTTGTATCTGTTCCAAACAGAAGGCGTGGCAACAGAGGCGTGTTCCTCGTCGGGCCTCGCAGCAGGCCAGGGCCTCAAGCGAAGACCCGACGCGCTGGATGCCAGCACCGCCCTGATACGATGACGCCGCCGCCGCCGCCGCATCCGCGGCAGCAGGTGCACTGGGTCTGTCGACCTGTCGGCGCCTTGCAGTCCCACCCCTTGTCCTTGCTCACACAACATACTTCGCGCTGCGCAGAGCAAAGATTATGATGTTCCCATCGCCTTGGCCGAGGAGGCGGCGTTCTGCCGTGCTTGCGACACCGACAATGCGGCAGAGGCGGCGCGCCTCCTTGCAACGGGGCGCATCAACGCGGCCGCCCCCTACAGCTCGCGCCGTTACTTGGGCATGTCACATTTCTTTGACAATGTGACTCCACTTGAGCACAGTTGCATACACGGCCACTCAAATGTTGTGGCGGTCCTGCTGCGTCACTTAGGGCCCGACGCCGCAGCGGCTGCATCGTCGGTCGCTGGCAAGCGCTGGACGGCGGTGCACTGGGCCGCACGCGGCGAGTCCGATGGACACGTGGAGGCGCTGCGGCTTCTGCTTGAAGCGGGGGCCAATCCGCGCTGCACTTCCAAGTCTGGTAGGGTGAGGCCGCTGATGTCCGCAGCGCGCCCCGAGGCAGTTGAGCTGCTGCTAGCGGTGGCGGGGCCCGAGGCGCTCATGGACACAGCCCATTACTCCGGCTGGACGGCGCTGCACTACGCGGCAAAAGACTGGCGCACAGACGCAGCGCAAGCTCTGGTGCGGGCCGGCGCAGACAAGCAGGCTGTTGACAAGGCTGGCAAGACGCCCGCGCAGGTGGCGTTAGCTTTTGGACGAGGACACACTGATTTGGCGACCGAGCTCGCGCCGGCGCCGCCGGGCGCCGCGGCGCAGCTGGAGCGGCAGCTGGCTGAGGAGCGGCGGCGCGCCCTGGGGCTGCAGTGGCAGGTGGCGCAGCTGCGGGAGGCCGCGGCAGCTGCAACTCGGGCAGCCGTGCAGGCGGGAATTGTCGCGCCCGCAGACGCTGCGCCATCCCACGATGATGGCGACGGAGCGTTACGTGTGGCGGGAGCAGGCAGCGCAATGCGCACGACCGTAGCCGCCACAGCTGTCACGCCCCTGCAGAACGCGCCGTCTTCTCAGAAGCAGCAGCAGCAGCAGCAGCAGCAGCAGGAGGAGCAGCAGACGCGCCATGCGGCTTCCCCTGGTGGCGGCACAGCGGCACAGCATGACCCACTGGCAGCGCCGGCTCGGAGGTCGGACGAAACCGTGGGCGCGAGGGAGACGGCAGCTGCGCAAGAGGGGGCAACGGCAGCTGACGCAAAAGTGCGGTTCCGGCAGGCCTTGGCCACTTTGAACGTCGAAAGGGCACGGCTGCGCGGCAGGGAGCGCCCGATGACCTTGGCCGAGCTGGCGCCTTGGGGCGCCGAGTTCGCGGCGTCTCGAGCGGCCGTCTGCTGCGACGAGCGCGAGCTGCAGAAGCGGGATGCGGTCCAGATCGGGCTGGATGGCGAGACAGCAGAGTTCTTGCCGTATGATGAACAGGGCCTGAGCGTTTTCCACAGCGCCGACCCTTCCAAGACGGGCCATCAAGATCGGTTTGTGATCAAGGTGGGCCTCGCTGCCCTTGGATTGCCCTTGGATTATGAATAATCATCGGTTCGCTGGGGCTCATCTTGTTTCTTTGCTGGTATTGGTGTCGCACCGTGCTGGCATCTTTTTTGGCACACATGATGTGTGCCGGCTGGCACGCCATGCACCACGCACGGCGTGCGCAACGGAAGCGCGAAAGTCGCGCCCTTTGCCGACCACTTGCTTGCGCTCTGCAGGAGCTCAACACCACGCTCTGCGGCATCACCCCGCCTCAGCTAGAGCTCCTGCGCGTACATCTAGCGGCCGGCGTAACCGCCTATGCTGCAGGCTGCGGCAGCGTATGGGACCCCTGGTGCAAGGTGGTTGCTGCGCCGCCGGAGCACAGGGTGTGCCGCTTCAACCCGGAGGTGTCGGCCTCAATGGTGGTGGCCTCAAGGCGACTGGAGCCATGTGAGTGGCGAGCCCAGCGGGGGGCAGCAGGGAGGCGGCAGGGGGTGGCGCGGGCGGCAGTCGCCTCCCTGCCTGGCACAGAGACGTGTGCCGGAAATCACCAGAATTTTCCAACGCTTGTTGTGCTCCACATCCGCCCCAATCGCATGCAAGCATGAGCTCAATCACACAAATAGTCGTAAGCACTGCAGTCACACAGCACCACCACCACCCTTTCGCGCGCCGCGTTCCCGCCAGTCATCCTGCTGGCGCCCTACGCCGGCCGCGTGATCAGCGACAGGAAAGCAGACGCGCTGTTTCGCCGCGCGCCTGAGCAGTTCGAGTGGGTTTGCCACAAGCACCGCGAGGCTTGGGCGAGCAGGGCGCTGCTGCGCAGGCGCACACCGTCAGCTAGGCATGGGGTATGACTGCTTTTTGGGCCCGCTTTGACCCAGCCTGATAGCTGCGTGCGTGCGTGGGTTAATCCCTCCCTTCCTTTGACGCTTATGGCCTGACGCCTAGACGCCGTGTCCCCTTCTGTCGTCACAGGTACATGCTGGAGCTGGTGATGTCCGTGCCAGGCGGGCGCACGCGCACGAGCACCGTGCAGTGCACTCTTGACGCGGCCCAGGGGGCCAACGTCACCGCAGAGCTCAACGATGGCCGGTGAGGGCAAGGGCATGACGAGCCCTTGCTTGCATGTGTACCCTGCAGAGCTGCGCCACCCGCTGGGGGGGGAGGAGAGAGGCATGCTCGAAGTGCAAGGCTTATCGACATGTTGCGCTGAGTCAGCGCGACCGCTGCTTGCATCTGGCCTGTTTGTGGCTCACCAACACGTCAACCACTGCCGCCGCACTCCGCGCCGCCCCGTCGCGCTCAGGGACTACGACGCCAACCCTGATGACGGGCTGCCGGGGATCCCTTCCAATGTCGCGGGAATCACCGTGGCCGACCACGTCACCGAGCGCGTGTACGTTTTCCTCCTTACCACGGCGGCCGTGGAGGCTGGCGACGAGGTACGAAGAGCGCGCTTTGTGGCAGCCGCTTCTTTGCTGCTTGAACACAGCCGTCACTGCGTGTCTCGTCGGGCTTGAGTGGTCCGCATCTGACCGACACTGGTTCCGCCTCTGCTGCTGGTTTATTCCTCAGCTGATTTTTGACTACGGGGAGCGCTACTGGAAGGCCATGAGCGCGAGGATGCAGGAAAAGAGGGCGATGGAGCAGGTGGGTGGGTGTGCATTGCGTGCTGCTGGCAAGCAATCCACCCCATTTGAATGCGCGCGCATGTGTGCTCCCATATACAGGCGCGCTCATCTTGAATCGTGCGTAGACGCGCACTCCTCACCTGGTTTCAACAACAAATTTCTCCGTGTGCATGAGTCCACCCTCGTCCACGTTACTTCATCACACGTCATCACGTTGCAGGAGATCACCAAACGGGCCAAAGCGTTAGCCGAGGCCAAGACGCAGGAGACGATGATTGAGAACGCCCAGCTGAAAGCGCAGCAGAAGCAGCTCGAGCAGCAGCTCCATGAGCTCCATCTCCATCTCCAGCAGCAGCAGCAGCAGCAGCAGCAGCAGCAGCAGCAGCAGCAGCAGCAGCTCCAGCAGCAGCGGCATCGTGAGACAGAGCAACAGCTGGCGATGGAGCAGCAGCGGTGCGCGGACCTGCAGGTGCGGCTGGACAGGGCGGCCGCGGCAGCCGCAGCTCTCATGGAGTCGCTCGTGCCGTCAGCAGCGCATGAGGCGGGGATGCCAGGCGGGCGGGTCACAGCAGACAGCGCCATGCGCAAGAAGCGAGCAGCCGCGGCAGTGGTGAGGCTGCCCCCTGGTACGCTGCAGCAGGAGCCTGCCAGCACCACCGCAAGGGCGGCACATGCGGGCCCCGGTGCTGCGGCGGCGCGCAAGCGGCCGCGTGGGGAGCCGGAGGATGTTGGCGATGAGTCAGAGGACGGCACTGCGGCGGATGCTTGATATTTGCCAAATGCTGCCCGGCGTGCGTGACTTGCGGTTTGGTTGGAAGTCTAAATCACACCCATGTATCTGGTGACACTTGGACTGCGAATGCTGCAGTATGTGCCCACCTGCAGACCTGGTGAGCCATGGTCGCTGACCATGCCCCTGGCTAATATGCAGAGACATTTGGCTTGCCTTCAGAAGCTGCCGCTGCTGGGCCCTTGTTTTTATCGGCAGGCAGGATGGAGGGGCAAAAACACACGCCCTGCACCTAAGCTGGGACACATGCACCCACCAGAGGAGCACCGCGGCTCGGGCTTGCGGGCATCAAAATGGGGCGATTATGCGCGGCCTTTGTAATAAGTATTGCCGGCTTGATGTCTAGTGAGGGGTGCGTTCCAGTTGCCCTTACCATCCCGGGGAGCTGAGCTAGGCCCCTCGTGATGCAGCCCCTTTGACCACAGTCAAATGATTGAGCATGCCTGTCCTCAATGGGAGGCCGCAGAGGCTGATATGTGGGGTAGTCGTACCCAGTGTCACGCACGTGCTCTGTAGACCTCCGGTTCTCAGGGCGCTTGCACACCATCTCTTCGCCTGTCTGCATCATGAGTGCAACGCAACCAGGCTGACATGCAGTTGCCACCAGGGTGCAGTGAGAGTGACAGTGAAGAGTGAAAGCGAACTGCCATAGCAAATTTAGGACGTTGAAACCGGTTCCATCCCATTTTGAGAGCGAATACAACATACGCAGATCGTAGATCTACGATCTGGTGATCTCGGTCGACTCGCGTACTGTAGTGCACTGCGAGCCTGATGTTCTCTCAGCCTGATACAACAGACACTTGAAAACGGAGGCGTGTTGATCGTCAGGGCTCTCAGGCCAAGGCTCAGGGGCCTCAACCGAAGATCCCTGCCGCCGGACGTCAGCACCGCCGGCGCCCTGATGGAGCAGCAGCAGCAGCAGCAGCAACAGCAGCAGCAGGTGCACTGGGTTTGTCAACCTTTTGGGTATTTGCAGCCTCTCCCCTTCTCTTTGCACATCGAACAATTTCTGCGCTGCGCAGAGCGAAGAGGATAAGCGGCCCTTCGCCAATGCTGACGAGGAGGCGTTCTGGATTGCTTGTCACACCGGCGACGCGGCAGAGGCAGCGCGCCTGCTTTCCACTGGCATCAATGCTGCGGCTCCCTTTAGACCATGCCATCCCTTGGGCATCCCACCGCCTCCCAGCGCAATGACGCCACTCGAGTACAGTTGCTTCCACGCCAAATTGAGTATCGTGGCGGTCCTGCTGCGGCACTTGAGGCCCGACGCCGCAGCGGCTGCATCGCCGGCTGCTGGGAGGCGCTGCAAGGCGGTGCACTTTGCCGCACTCGGGGAGTCCGATGGACACGTGGAGGCGCTGCGGCTGCTGCTCGACGCGGGGGCCAATCCGCGGGCGGGCGTTCCCGGCAATTGGACGCCGCTGATGTGGGCGGAGCGCCCCGAGGCCGTAGAGCTGCTGCTCGCGGCGGCGGGACCCGATGCGCTCATGGACACCACTGATGCCGGGTGCGCGACGGCCCTGCACTGTGTGGCAGAATTAGGCCTCACAGACGTCGCTCGTGCTCTCGTTCGGGCCGGCGCAGACAAGCAGGCCATTGACAAGGATGGCAACACGCCAGCGCAGGTGGCTTTGGAACATGGACACACTGATTTGGCGGCCGAGCTCGCGCCGGCACCGCCGGGCGCCGCGGCGCAGCTGGAGCGGCAGCTGGCTGAGGAGCGGCGGCGCGCCCTGGGGCTGCAGCGGCAGGTGGCGCAGCTGCGGCGGCGGCAGGAGGACGCGGAGCGGCGGTTGGCTGAGGCGGAGCAGCTGCTTCAAAGAGAGCGGCATCAAGCGGAGCAGCAGCGGGAGGCCGCGGCAGCCGCTGCAGCCGCAGCCGTGCGGGCGGCGTTAGCCCCGCCTGCGGAAGCTGCGCCACTATCAGGAGGTGGGGCCGCAGTGTGCATCGCCATGTACACAAGCGCAGCAGCAAGGGCCCTGGCGGGCCTACGGCAGGGGCAGCTACAGCAGCAGAAGCAGCAGCAGCAGCAGCAGCAGCAGCAGCAGCACCCGCGGCAGGAGCTGCAGACGCGCCAGGCGACCTCGTCTGGCGGGCGGCGCAGCCGGCGCGCCCATGCGGCGCGGCGGAGTGAGTTGCAAGCGGCAGCGGAGGGTGGAGGGGTCAGGCAGGGGCGACGGGTCCGAGGATGAGGGTGACACATCAAAGGACGACAGTGGCGACAGTGACTATGTGCCCTCGGCTGCGGCTGGGATGCGCGCGGGCACCACGGGCAGCCGCAAGGGCGGCGGCGGCTGAGGCGGCCGCAGTGGCGAGATGACGCGGCAGGCGGCGGCGGGAGCGAGCGGTGGCAAGCGGAGCCGCGGGCGGCGGTGATGTCATTGCCTATGGGGTGGCAAGCATGTTGGTCTGTCCTCTTGTAGCATTGCTGCAGCATACAGCAGCAGCGGATTTGTTTGCCATCCAGGCTTATAGGACTGGGCTTTGAAGCATCAAAGTTGTTTGAGAAAGATTTAGGTGGCTGCATGCTGTTCTTGCTGTGAAAGCACGCGTGCACCGGGTCCCACAGTGCGTGCTGGTCCGGATTAGGCTGGGTTGTTGCAGCGTCCCACAATCGCCCGCTTCTGGAGCCACCCAGGCTGCGTGTACACTGTAGAAATGAGGTCCCGTTCACTCAAGCACCTGACTGCGCCCATCGCAGTCCATCACGCTCGCCACATGTCTGCTGCAGCGACAGCAGAGCTTCAGCCTGGCTGCACTGCCGGCTACCTGAGTTCAAGCACTTGGGTCTAAATAAATGGATGTCATGGAGCACATTGAGGCTGCGCAGTCTTCTACAAGCTCGGGGAAGGCGGCGAGTTGAGCAGCACGGGAGTCCTATGCTGTGTTGGCCTGTGCTGTCGCCGACTGCAGGGCCCGCTCTCACGAACGAACGGTCAGCCAATCTGCGCGCCAGCCAGTTCTGCACTGTATGATTTCGGGCGCGCCTGCATGCCTGCCAGGTGCGCTGATCTCAAGATACGCAATAATTCGACCAGGGAATGACAAAGGCAGGTGGCTTTCAAAAAGAAGTTATTGGTGATGAGCACGAGACACACGTCTGCCAGCAGCAAAACAAGGCCATGGATGAGGCTGATTAAAGAATTCATCAATAATTTTGCCCAATGCCAGGCCAGAGGAACTGGAGGGAGGAGAGGGCTGGCAACTGAGCAGCATTTGGCCTGAATCTGCTGATTTTTGCCCCGGTTGCATTGCATTTTGAAGAGTGGCTCGAGGGCACTGCATCGATTTGCTGACCGGCATATGTCCAAGTTGCTACATTGCATATTCAACATCCAAGTGCCATAACCTACAATATGGGGGCCAGAGGCTTGGGTTGACTGTTTCAGAAGATGTCACAACTTCTTGAACCTGGTCAGGGTAAAGAGACTTTACTGTATCCAAATCAAAAGATGACATCCCACGTTTGCTGCTGTTTCTGAGAAAGCAGTTTACATGTCAAATCCAAGGGGATGGCAGGAGATGCGCTGGTGGGGTTAGCTTCGCCCACCGACAGAATATGTTGAATGTTGCAGCAAAGAAGGCAGGGATGTGACAAATGGCGGTTGCTGTGGGACGGCATCGCTGGCTTCCCGGGCTCAATGAGGGGCTGGGCGCGGAAGAGATGGTGGCCAAGCAGCTTGCTCTGCCCCTCGCTCTGGTGACTCCCGTCAGCTGCTGTTGCCAGCCCGTCAGCCGCCCGCCAAAGCCTCGCGCCGCTCGCTTGCAGGTGGGTTAGGTAGCCTCGGGCTGGATGCAAGTTGCGGCAGCACAACAGGGCACCGGGGCGGTCAGGAAAGCGCCGCCCAATCTAATCAGAATATGGTGTGTCAACAATCTTGATCAGCAGTGATGGGGCGTGCAGCGGCTGCTCTCGCCGGCGCGTGCCAAGGTATGACCCATCCAAGAGGATGTCTGCGGTTGGTCAACCCTAATCAGGTCAAACATGTGTAAAAGGGAAGTGATGGGTGAGCAAAGGCACTGTGCTGGCCGCAGCAGACAGCTGCGAGATACATTTGTCCTGCCTGCTTGCTATCAACAGCGTCAGCAACAAGCAACAATAACCACCGTGCTGCAGGCGCCCGACCACACATGCGGACGGGTGAAGGGGTGGAAAGGCGCTGCGCCCACGGCTGACCCGGGAGGATGCAGGCACATGTGCATGATGCGCGCGTGTCCGCCATGGCTCTTGTCAGACCCAGGGTGAATGGCACAGGATGTAATGTGCAACATGCAACAGGCGTGCAGTAAAAGATGAAAGTAGTGAGGGTCAGTCCGGTGCCCCCTCGCCTGCCTGCATGGCCACGGCGCAGTGAGACCCGACGGCGGATGCGAAAAGAAGGGCAGGGGCTGGTGCTGCTACAGCGGGCGGCGCCGAGCATGGGCGTTGATCCGGCGGTCAGCGCGACAACAAGCCGAGCAGGGACCAAGATAGAAGGCAGCAGGTTGCGTGCCGCCGAAATGGATCGGAAGCATTGCGAGCAAAGCTGCGGGGGCGATGCGGGGCTGCCTGCAGTGCCATCAAAAGAAACACGTTGAGGTGATCGGGAGGCTTGCGTGGAGGCGCTGAGAGGGCGACGCGCACACGTGCACAAGCTCGCCACACTGCAGAGCAGCCGCGCGTGGTGGCGGCCCGGGAAGCTGCTGGGGCGAGCCGCACTCTCGCGCTGTCATGCACAGATCACTCGATCGTTGAGGCTCCCCCCGCCAGAATCCCCGCCAGAACAAGCAAAGAATATGTCAGGGTTCTTTCCGTGATGTCTTGTTCAGTAAGGTTGAGGAGGAATCCGGCACGCCCTGTGCTGGCCGGCGCTGCGCGCAAGTCCCGTCTCGCGCATGTCGGCGCCGCAGCGCAGGGGCGCACAGAGCTCAGTGCTGCCCCCGCCATCAGAGGAGAAGCAACCCGTCAGCCGACCAGGGCAGCAAAGAATGACGCTTCGCAGCTCTCAAGAGGAATCGAACCTGCGTCAGGTGACCTTCAGTGACCGAACGTCACCTGACACCCATCTGTCACCGATTTGATTTCCGCTTGTCGTACTTTGTCAGGCCGGTCTGCAGGGCGATGAGTCGTCAGGGCAAAGCAGAGCGGGCGGGCAAGAGGGGTGAGAGGGCCGGCGCCTGCAATGAATGACGGCGATGCAGCCGCCGCGCGCCTGGCCAGTGCCCAGTGGCTCAGCTGCTCGCGCGCCCTGCTTCATCTTGCAGCACGACGAGCCGCCACGCTGCTCACATCAACAGCCCGCCGGCGCATTGGCAGACGCCGCCTGATTTTGATAACTCCATCCAAGCGCACCGCGTGGCGCGCTGGGCACTCTCCAGCGTGCCTGACAGCCCCCTGGCCCAACCAGCGCTCACCCGGTCTGGGAGGGGCACATAACCGTCCAAGACCAGCACGCTGGAGCACCCCGCAAACACGGTCTTTTTGGAGATCTCCGCGCCTGGCATGTAGGAGTTGTCGTCGGCCGCGACCAGGGCGCCGCGCATGTTGCGGCCGCCGACTGCATAGAGCTTGTCTGAGCCGGCGTCATACCTGCAAATCGTTGTGTCGGGCGGGTCGGTCAGCTGGTTGGCTGAACAGTGCTACATGCGGTTTCCCTGCACCCTTTTTGTACCTTCTACAGCCGTGCACCAATCCACCCCGGACACCGAACAAGCCCGAACTATGCCGGGCCAGCCCCGCCCGCCAAGCACTGCACGGCGCATCACGGCCCCGTCCCACCCAATCGGCGTGGGCGGTTGCACAATTTCCGTGCGCTCCCCGTATGCAAGTCCGGCCAGGCACCATCCGCCCGGGGGCCTCGCCCTGTGACGCCATCATTCATAGATTCCCATACAGTAGCGTGCAACAACCCTGACAGCTGGCGCAGCACGCTCACGTGTAGAAAGCCCGCTGCGTTGGCCCCGCCACCAGGGACGTCGGCATGCTGATGAAGTTCTGGCCGCCCGAGAGCTGCCAGATCTTGTACAGGGACGAGTACGTCAGCACCTCGGCCCCATCCCAGGTGGGCATCTTGATGGTCGAGTACTGAGGGGGCAGAAGGAGCGCGCAGACGCCGGCAGTTGCGCTGCTGTCGCATCGGAAAACGTTCTTCAAGGGGTGGCTGACTACACCCGACGCCAGCGACCCGGTCAAGCCCATTCATACCGCCAGCCCTTGCCCCCGCTGCGAGCCTGTGACAGACCCCACGTGTGACCAGGTCAGAACCGCAAGATTTGCGGTCGGATCTGCACCATGCACAAGATCCCGATCTCACCTTCATCATCGCCTCCATCAGCGCCTTGTCCTTCAACACGTCGTTTGTGGTGATGTTGCCCACCCAGGCCGGCACCCTGCTCTTGCCTTTGAACGTGATCGCCTTCCAGGCCGCGTCTGTCGGCATCACCACCTGCGCACAGGCGCAAGCGCAGGCATGGGCGCGGCAGGGTAAGCGAGATGGCAGGGGGACCAGTGACGGGTGCATGCGCACACGCCTCAACCCTGGGGCTTGCATGGAGCAACGAGCCTGCCTTGTTGCCCGAGCTGGTTTGAGGTTCTATGCACAACCCCACACTGGCGCTGTCCGGCCTCCTTGCGTGAACAGAGTTTCTCTCACAGTGGCCCAGGTGTTAGCCGTCCTGATTTGCTCCTTCATGATCTTGCTCATGATGCGTGCCTGCAAAGCAATGCAGCAGGGCACACCACGGGCCGTCAGCGGTCCAGTTGGGCAGGGGAGGGGGCGTCTGTGCCCGCATTGCAGCGACGTGCCATGCTGCACAGTGCTGCCAATCACCGAGCCTCGAAACGCCCAGGGCTCATCAGCTGGGGGCTCACTCCCCAGCTGCCAGGCCTTTCTGCACACACATTGCGAGCGTTTAGGCCTGTGATTCTTACATTGCCTTGAGAAATGAGAAAGAGCGCCCCACCAAAAATCTCCCTCACCGTGCCCCTGACATTCTTCAGGGTTCTGGAGGCGTGCCGCAGCGTGTGGAAGGTCATGGGCGGCATCAGCACCGCATTCACCCCGTGGACCACTGCGGCTGCAAGAAGCAGCGTCGGGGCGCAAGGGTTGGGCCGGTGAGTCGCTCAGCCGGCCGCAGCATGTGCAGGGTGTGTGCTGTGTGCAGGACAAGTTCGTTGTCAGGCTGGCGTGCTCCGCAGCAACGCAGCAGCTCTCGAATGAATGAAATCCTATTTCCAAAACCCCTCCAGAAACCCAAGCACCGCCCGCCTGTCACGCATTCACTGGCGAACGCAGCACTCACAGGCCGTCGTGAGCAGGTCCGGGTCCGTCACTTTGGCCTTCCCGTTCGCGGCGCCCCCGCCGCCGCGCGTGAACGAGATTGTCACGCTGCCCTTCTTCGCGACCTTGATGTTCAGGGTCGCGTACGCGCTGCTCGCGCTCACGCCGGACTGCGGGGAGTCCGCCAGGGACGTGGTCAAGGTTGAGGAGCCCTGCGGCATGACCGAGATGGGTGCCAGGGCCGGCACGTAGGCGTATGACATCAGCCGCCGGAGGTAGGGCTTCCAGGCGCTGGGGTTGGCCTGGGCGTCCGAGAAGAGGCCCGCCCAGGACTGGTAGCCTGCGTGGCGTGCGCGTTGAGAGGCGGATGCGTGTTGATCGAAGAGTGAGGGAGGAAAGGGAAGCACTGGACTCTGGGGGACCAGAGGCGGAGCAGGGCGGCGCGAGCGGAGCGTGCATGTTGGGGCCCCTGCGCACCCGAGGCCTTGGCGAATTTGTCGAACGCGTCCACAGTAGGGCAGAACTGGGGGAGATAAAAATGCAGGGTGGGGACGACATGGAGTTTGGTGCATACTGCGTGCGCCAACGATCAGTAACAGGACTAGGATGTTTCACAGCGTCCCACGTCCGCCTGCTTCGGGAGCCATCCAGGCTCGTGTGAAAGGATTAAGAAGCAGCGCTGAGAGCGTGAGAGATACTGCTGCAGACAGCACCACCTGTGGGCATGGGTTCCCCGTGAGACTTGTTGGTGGCTTCGAATTCGCATTTGCATGCATTGATGCAGTACCACTACAGACTGCTGCTGACGCCATCGTCACACTCGGTGCAGGCTCCCTCCCCACGCACGCCGACATTCCTCCACAATCTCTGCTCACAGTGGTGCCGGCCCGCGGAAACGCCTGTGATGAGGTGCCTGCCACAAAGTCGGTGACCGACTTGCAGGTCGACAGCAGCGGGGATTGCGCAGCGGCGGTGGCTGCGCAGCAAAGCGGCGAGAACGAGCGCGGGAGGAATGAAGGCACGCTTCAGCGGGCAGGAACGAAGGGAGTTCCCGGCTCAACGGCCTGTGGGATCCTCAAACGCGTTCTGGATGCATTATCACCCACGTACAGCACTGATCGCACGACCTCCGATCGGGCATGCACATCACGGATCTCTCGTCGGCATGGTCAACACTACACGCCGCTGACACAGAAATATACTAATGTTGGTTTCTATTTATCACCTGCAGTAGCAACCAGCATCGCCAGCAAGAGCCCGCCTCTCCGCATGAGCCCCGACCACGTTCTGGCTTCTGTATGGTTCCTGCTCGTCGTGCAGAAGAGAGCGCTTATGACATATTTTGACGCTGAATTGACGCTCGTATGAAAAGAGACGTCGGCCCTTCCAAAAGGTGGGTGACGTGCTGCCCCACGGTAACTGTGCTGGTTGTTTGCGTGACACGGTTATGGTCTCAATAAACTTTGCAGAAGTTTCGATACGCTTTGTTGTTGCTCCTGCACTCGCTTTGGGTGGCTGCGGGCGCTGTTCCAAATGAGGTTCACAGGTTCTGTTGAGTTAGGAAAGCGCCAAAAAGTATCAGATGGAGCTTTCGCAGTCGTTTCTGGCAGATTCACAAAGATAAAGCCCGCAACGGCAGTCCACGAAATCGGGCTCTTGAAAACTCGTTGGCCAGCCACTGGCGGTGAGTGAAGGAGCGAGGTTGGCTGAGCGACTCTGCACAAGCCATGCATGCCCTGTGGTCAAGCGCGTCTTTGAGACATCTCAACTTCCAGATTTGCTGCGGTCCTTGCTTCATGTTTGCGCGCGGCCATGCGCACAAGCGCACGGGCGCACAAACCGATGCACGCCCAGACAGCATCTCGCACGGAAAGCAGCCCGGTGCATGCAGGCTTCGGGAGAAGCCATGAGCACAGATCTGCCGTCAGGTCCCTTACACAGACACGATACACGGCATGACAATGGCGCGACCGTTACACAGGGACGCAATTCGGCAGCAATGCTCTGACTGCCAGGTTGCAGGTCACCTGCACGGCACCAATGTTGGCGGTTCACCAGCAGCATGGTGGATTCGCCCCCAGGTCTGACTGCAGTCCTGATAGACGACCAGCTGCCCCCAGGTGCATGTGCAAGCCCCATCCCAATCCGCAGGGCGCCTCGTTACAAGAGCGTGGCGGCAGTCTGACAGGAGACGCATCCACGCCCAAAAGCAAGCTCCCAGGGTGCAGGGCATATCGCGGGCTGGAAGGATGACAGAGAGTGGGGCAGTTGCAGGTGCATGGGCGCCAGGAATCTGACCGCTCAGCTTGCCACACACGTGTTGTGGGCAAGGTGGGTCTCATGCGGCAAAAAAGGGTATGTAGCGTTCCATCACATGGGGTGTGTGGAACAAAAAACCACCGAGGCGGGGCGCATGAAATGGACATTGGGCGGGGCACCAGGGGCCACGACAAAGCAGGGCGGCTGGGGTGGCGCCCAGCTTTGGTGCACGCGAGCGAGCGAGCGTGCGTGCACGGGCACGCCGTGTTGGTCGCACCGTGAAGCTCTGGAGTGTGACTGGCTGGCAGGGGAGAATTTCGAAACACATGCAGGATGCAAAAGTTGCATGGGAGCACCGGCCGGCGCCCCCACCAAATGATGCGACCGGCGCCGCAGCACGCACGTTGGGCTGGATGTCGGCAGGCCACCATGCAGCTGCGGTCGATGCCGATGCAGTGCACTTGTCTAAACTAGCATTTGTGGCGTGCGTGCTGCATGGGGCGCTACGAAAAAAGTCTACCACAATCACCCAAAGTGCAATGGGCCATGCTGCTCAGCAGACGAAGCAGCAAGCGTTGGAGGTTGGGGTGCAGGTGAAGAGCGGGGTGCAGCAGCTCTAGTATGACGGCCGCCTGGTGCTGACGGTCCCATGCACGAGCGGTCGTAGGGCAGTCCCGACGCGCCGGCAAAGCCGCTCAGTGCATGCAACAATCAAGCGCCAGGCACCGGCGCCTGCCGCCGCTGAAGCCATGTCGGGGGCAGTGGAACAGCCGCCTCACACGTCATATCGCATGCACTGCTTGGCGTTTTGCCTATGGCTAGATCGTGCCGCCCCTCAAAGTATAAAATGCACAGCTGCCCTGCACTGTGTCCTCCATACCCCCACCAAACCCACCCAGTTTCACAGACGTGTCTGTGCAGCGCACGGCAGTGCAGCCAGATGCCGACATGCACTGTCAGCGGCGGCGGGGCCCTTGAGCGAGGTCCGACGACGAGCCGGACAGCTGTTTGCTGACGGGTGGCCGAGCGCGTTTTGGGCCGCAGCCAGCTGCCTGTGCCCCGCCACTCGCAGGCGCAACCTGCGTAGCGCAATGTTTGGAGTGCCTTGCTCCAAGGAAAGGCGCCGAGTCGCGCCGCGGCGGGGCGCGTGCTACGGCGCCCCACGCCCCAGGAAACGGGCCGCGCGCACCGCGGCCCCGGCCAAGGGGATCACGGGCGCGGCGGCTCCTGCCTGAGCGACGCCAAGTCGAAAGTATTGAATGCCCACTGTTGATGAAATGCCCACCCACACGACCAACCGCAGCGCCAGCCCCGCAGGCGGAGGGCCGCACGGCGCGGCGCGGCGAGGGGATGCTGTGCTGTGCTTTGCTATCATACGCGAAGTGTTAGGATGCGACGCAGACCTGCGAGTCAATGCACCGCTCGCGGCCGGCTAGCGCGGCGATGCGAGCAGATGCGACAGGTGAGGGGGTGAGCGGGCACTGAGCCGTCCCTCTCTCGGGCAAAACCGCTTGTGAAGGAGGAGAGAGCGCGTCAAATCTCAGGCCGGCCCCGCATGCCCTTCGCAGGTAGCGTTGGGGCCGGGGCCAGAAGCTGCAGAGCAGCTTCAGGCGCGCCGCCTCTCGCTGAACTGTGGAATAATGTGAGTGACGGCCAGGGCTTGGCTGCTCCATGCACTAAGGAAAATGGAATGCGTAAGCACAGGCTATGACAAGGGTTCACAAAGGCATGGGTGCGGCTGCAGAGCGCAGGCGTGCGGCAGGGGCGTGTCAGGCGTCAACCATTGCTGTGCGGGGGCTGCTCGCCGTCAGCCCCGCCACAACCGCCTGGCCGTCGCAGTCGCAGGCGCCGCCGCAGCCGTCCAGGCGGCGGCGCTTCGCGGGCGGCGAACACGGCGCGGGGCCGTCGCTCGTTGCTGCCGCCCCCCCCGGCTGTGGGTGCGTGTCCTGCTGCTGCTGGAATTGGAGCAATGCGCCGCCTGGCGGCAGCTGCTGCGCGGCCACGGCTGTGGCCGGCAATCCCGGCAGCTCGCCCCACCGCGGCGGCGGCGGCGGGAGCGGCGGCGCGTGAGCCGCAAGGCCCAGCGTCGCGGCAGCGGACGAGTCCGCAGGCGCGGGCGGCTGCGTTTGCTTTGCCGCTTGCAGAGGCGCACCCTGCGGCGGCGGCTGCGGCTGCGGCTGCTCGTGTGTCTCGGGCGCCAGCTGCGGCAGGCATGCCAGCAGCGCTGGAAGGTCCGGGGCCGCGGCGGCCGCGGCCACAGTGGCGGGATCGATTGGCGCTGGCGGCTGCGTTGGCGCCGCGGCGGCGCCGTCCAAGCCCGCAAGGGCGAGGCTGGCAAGCGCGAGGCCATCCAGGCCCCCAAACGC
>NW_014013256.1:10898-29438 GCF_000611645.1 Monoraphidium neglectum | reverse complement strand
GCGCAGGACGCTGGGGGCGCCGGCGGCGGCGGCGGCGGCGGCGCGCCGTCGCTGCTGTCGGTGGCGCCCGGCGGCGTCGGCCGCGCGGCGCAGGATTTGCTGGCCAAGGCGCCCGGCGTGGGCCGGGCGGCGCAGGAGCAGGCGCGGGCGGCGGCCAGCGCAGCAGGGCAGGCGGCGAGTGCGGCGGGGCAGGCGGCGTCGACGGCGGCGACGGCGGCGACGGCGGCAAGCGCGGCGACGCTGAACCGCATTTACGCGTCGTTCAAATCGAACACATAAGATTACTGATGAGATGACTCATGGCGAACGGGATTCGACTCTCTGCATCGTGCTTGCATGATCTGTGTCGGCGGCCTGTTACGGCGGCCTGTGATGTCGGCGGCTTGTTACAGTCGCACACGGATATTCACATTTGATTGCTGCCCAAGGGCTCTTTTTCTTCCGCCCCCGCAGAATACCTCAAACTGTGGATTTCAAGGCTTACAACGAGCCCCCCCCCCCACGCAGCTCTCGCACTGCCTTTTCGTCGCACCCCATTCAGCGGTGCCCGTCGGTCAGCCAGCCGCCCGGCTCTGTTCGCGCTCCACTTCCTGCCTGTTGGTGCACGGCCTTTCAAGTTTTGAAAGGGTCGCGCCTGTGATTGTCACATCGTAAGCCATCGACTGTCTCCTGCACTCAAATTGTCTGGACAGACTGCGAGACAGGGTGAATACGCTGCATCTGCCGCTTACGGTGAGAGCCAGGTCCAATTTTTACAATGAAAAACCCCAGCGCCGCGTCGGCAGCGAGGATCGGTGCACAACAAAACGAAGCGTGCATGCAGTCCGTGCGTCGCAGCTCGTTCCCAGTCCGGTGGACGCTGGACACCCGCACCCTGTAACAGCCACTCAGCGAGGGTGCGGGCGGGGCTGGAGAGCGCGAAGGAAAAGGAAAAGCGTCGGGTGGGGTCAAGTCACACACGCCCGGCGCGGGAGCGGAGCGCAGGGGGTTGCGCAGGGGCCTCCCGCCTCGCGGGCACAGTCAAAGAGTATGTGGTTGATCAAAACACGCGGCCCGCGCGCCTGACGCCTTGCAGCCGGGGGCCGACTTGCAGGCGCGGCTGCACCGGCCGCCACGCAAGCGCGCGCACATGCTCTCTCTCGCATGATGCACATGATCGCCGCCGCCCCCTTAGCGCATGCGCCCAGCTGCCCGTTCCCGAGCCCCTGCTTACAGGCTGCGCACGCCGGGCCCGCCGCACAGAGGGGTGCTGTGCGCAGCCCGGCCCCTCACTTCTTGGCCTTAGCCTTGGCCTTGCCGCCCTTCTTGCCAGAAGCTTTCTTGAGCGGACCCTTCTTCGCGGCCAGCGCCTGCTTGGCCGCCTTGCCCTTGGGCTTCTCATCAGCCTTAGGCTTCGCGGGCGCCGGCGCGGCGGCGGCGACGGCGGCGGCGGCGGCAGTCGCGGGCGCGGCCGCTGGCGCAGGCTTGGCGGCGGCGGGCTTGGGAGCAGCTGCCGCCTTCTTGGCAGGCGTCTGCTTCTTTGCGGGGGCCGCCTGGGTTCGGGTGGACGCCGCCGGCGACCGGGCTCAGGCTCGGGTTGAAACAAAGCGGACACGTCTGCCGTGCCCATTGCTGTCAATGGATGCACAGACGACGACACATTGCGCTGCACATGGTCATCTGTTGCTGCAGACCCTTTTGTTGCAATGACCCAACAATCAACATGCACGCTAATATAAGCACACACTCTGGGACCCGCGCAGTTGCACGTTGCGCGTCAGTCCGACGCGGCGCCCACCTTCTTCTTGGCCGCCGCCTTGTTGACCTGTGGCTTTCGGCCCTTGGCCGCTGCCCTGTCCAGCTCAGCGCCAACCTCTTTGTTCACGTCAACCACGCTGATGACCGGGGCCTTGGGCGGTGGCTCGGCCTTTGGGGAGGGGTAGAGGGCACGCATCCAGACACCGCACCTCTTGACCTTTTTGTTCACGATGCATCCAGGTGAATGGACTCAGCTTTCAAATTTATTGAGGCGACCGAGAGCATCAGGGTGCACCAGAGGCCTCATGCGCCTATGGAGCGCCGCTCAGCCTCGGTCAAGCGCCCCGCTGCCGCCGCCCCGTTCGCGGCCGCCGCTATGGTCTGCAGCACACCTTCGCCTCCTCCTCGGCAAACGTGACGGCGGGCTTGGCGGTCTGCGCCGGCTCCAGAACCTTGGACACCAGCTGGCCCATCGTAGGTGGTGGGTGCTGCGGCTGGTGTTTGGGCCGCTGCGGCTGGGTGCTGCTTCTAGCGCTTCGCGCCTAGGGGTCGGCAATCGCACGCCTGGCAGCCGCACAGGCTACAGGGGGAAGAAAAGCGTGCCTGGACGGATGGAAGCATGCGTGACATTGATAAGAGCGCAGGCGCTCAGTCAAGCGGGAGAGTCACCCATATTGACGTGGGTCGCACGCGCTCGCGCTTCGCTGGGAGGCTGTTGCTGTTCGGCTTGTTGTGCGGCAAGGGCCACCGCGCATGCGCCGTGGCATAGTGCGGCACCCTGGTGGACACGAAAATCTATACTGCTTCACATACACGCGGCTGCAGCACGGGAACAGCGCGATAACAATCGGTTGGGCCAAGGCCTTTCATGTCCGTGCCAGCCTGCAGTCACAGGCCCCCACGGCCTACACTCCTCAAAAATTGACATGACGCTCACCTGTGCTTGCAAGGGCCGCAGAGAGCCGGGATCACCCGCTGTTGTGTTGAAAATCGCAATCAAAACTACGGGTGCAGCGATGGCGTTTTATAATGATTCAGAATAGCACAGCATTTCTTGCACGCTTCCGAGGGCGCGGTCCAGTTTTCGCGGGCTTGCGATTGAAGGCGTCTCCCCTGGTTGACTTGTGTGAAATTCGGGCTGCCTGTCAACTTGACTTGTTGTTGCCTTCAACGAATCAGTCCTAATTCATGTTTTCACAACACATACCGTATGCGTGAATGTGTGGAGCACCGGCATCGGACAAGAGGACCTGGGCTGTCGAGCTTGCCTGGGTTGCACAACACACGCAGGTCAACTCGAGCATCCCTTGTATCACATTCAATGTCCTGCAGTTTTACACCCCGCTCAACTTGCAGACAAGGTGGTTACAAGAAGCATTGCATCACGATTGATGATAGCCAGAGCAGGGAGCCAGGACATAGCAGGCTAGGTGCGAGTTGAGTAGCCGTGGTTGCCCGTCGTCCCATTGCCACGTTCTGGCGGCCGCAGTCCGTCCTGGAATTGTGGACCAGGGCCGGAAAACCTGAGATGCCACCTTACCACACATAAAGCTCCTCCAAGGCAGTCAATCCCGCGGCCAGGCGGCCCCGCTCCCCCGCCCCAAACTCCTCACTCCACCCCCTCGCCGCCCCGGCCGCCCTCCGCGTCCCTCGCCGCCGCGGGGGCGGCCGCCCCCGCCGCGACGCCGATCTCCGCCAGCCCCGCCAGCAGCTCCCGGTGGAACGCCTTGGCGCGCGCCGCCAGCGCAGCGGCCTTCGCCGCGTCGCGCGCCGACCGCGCCCCGGCCTCGCCGTCGGCCTGCTTGGCCCTGGCGCGCGCTGCCGCCTTGAGCGCTTTGAGCTCCTTGTCGCGCCCCTCGAGCTGGCGGCGGCACGAGGCGCGGTGTGCAAGGAAGCGGCAGAACGGCTTCAATTCACGCGATCCCCGTGGTTGAAGAGGGCATGGCGGGGTCAAGTTCATGGTGTTCTGATGTGCGGCTGGATTTAGCCGGCGATCTAACGCCGAGCGGCGGCGTTCGACAGCCATGACATCATATGAGCCATGCCAGGTCATGCCATCATGCCACCAAGCAGGTGCCCCACTGCCCAGCCCCTGGCAGAGCCCAAGACCACCTGCTCCTGCAGCGCCACCCTGTCTGCGTCGACGCGCGCCAGCCGCTCGCGCGCCGCGTCGGCCTCCCGCTCCAGCGCGGCCACGCGCCGCTCGAGCGCGGCGCGCGCACGCGCCTCCTGGGCGGCCTGCTTCTCGCGTTCCTTGGCCTCTTTCTTGGCCAGCTTGGAGGTCGCCTGTGTGTGTGTGTTTGTGTGTGCATGTGTGTGTGTATGTGTGTATGTGTGTGTGTGAGTGTGTGTGTGTGTGTGTGTGTAGTTGGGGGACCGGGGGACGGGGCAACAGGGGGACGTATGCGCACACGCGTGTGTGTGCGTATGTGTGTATGTGAGAGGGTGTGGGTGCGGGTGTGTGCGCTCGCGTGCCCTCAGTTCGTTGTCCCTCTTGTCTCTTGTGATTCCGGACTCAACATCGCCGCCGTTGTATGGCTCAGCGGCCTTTACGCCTCACCCAAACACACGTACACACGCAAACACACATATACGCAACACACATATGCACACACACACACAAACAGCTGCACACGAGCATCTTACGTACACGCACGCACACACCTCAGCCTCCTTCAACTGCTGTTGCAGCACCACCACCTCCTCGGCGCGGCCGTCCAGCTGCGCCTGCAGACGCGCGACAGCCGCTCGGTCCCCACGATCCGACACTGCGCATGAGCCTGCTGCGGCCCCTGCTGCGGCCCCTGCCGCCGCCCCTGCCGCTGCCGCTGCCGCACCCCGGCCGCTGCCGCCCGTCGCCGGCGCGGCGACAGCGGCTGCTGCTGCCGCGCTGTTCCACGGGGGGCGCTCGTGCGACTGCGCCGCGCTGTGCGGCGCCGACGCCGCGGCCACGAGTGCATCTGGCGCGGGCAGCGGGGGCTGCGCGGGTGTGCTGGCCAGATCAGGCGCCGGCAGGCGAACGCCAGCCAATGCATTTGGGGCAAGCGTAGCGCGCCGATTGCGCGCCAGGCGCGTCTGCAGCGCGGCCGGGGCCGGTGACGCGGGCGCCGCCGCCGCCGCCGGCGCAAGCGCGGCGGCGGTCGTCATGCGCCGCTTGCGCTGCGCCGCCGTGATGCGCGGCGCCGGCTCGGGGCTTTCGACGGCATCAGGTGGCTCTGCCGAGCCGGAGCGCCCCGCTGCGCCGCGGCCGGCCCGCCGCCTCTTGGTCTCCTGCTGTGCCTCCTCTTGCCCCGCCGCGCGCTCCGCCGCGCCCGGCCGCGCGGCCGCCGCCAGCGCCGCGAGCTGCTCCTTAGCGGGCGTCAGCGCGGCGCCGCGGAAGACTGGGCGGAACTCGGGCTCGGCGCCGTGGGCGGCGGCAGGGCTGGCCGCGGCGCCGCCCTCGGCCACCGCCTGCATCTTTGCAAACTCCTGCAGGCGGCCGAGATAGTCCTGCGATCAGGCGCACGCGCGCAGAGGGTTTAAAAGGAAAGAGTGTGATCTTGCTCGAAGATGAGGTGTGAGTGTGGACTGCCAGATGAGCTGGCTCACCCAAGTGTCCAGCCATTGGTATATGCGCCCACGCCCAGCAAGGACCCATCCATCCCCTGCCGCCTCAATAGCTGGCAAATGCGCCCACCCGGCGGCTCCCTCCCCACCGGCCGCACCTTGCCATTCCACGACTCCCTCAGCGCCTCCTGCAGCGTCTTCTCCTTCTTCTGCCGCCCGCCGCGCCCGGCGCCGCCGCCGGCCCCGCGGCCGCGGCCTGGGCCGCGCGCGTCATCCTCCTCCCTTGGAAGCACACGGTCTGCGGTCTCCGCCAGTTCCTTCATGAACCTGTTTTAGAGAGAGTCGTGCGGATTGAACCATTGGGAGGAGGAGGCGACATTGCAGGGGTGTGGTTTAAGGGGCTTGGAGAGTGGAGTCAGGGCGAAAAACAATTGGGCCAGTCCCTCCTTGGCAGGCGTGCCAGCACGACAAGGCTGCTGGGCGGCTGGCCGCGCTCGCGATCGCCAGGGTGACTGGATCACCTAAAGACTTCTTCGCCGCTCTGGAAGGCGCTGCGGTCAGGCTGGGACGTTGCGGCCCTGGCAGCCCCAGCTGCTGATGTCGCTGCCGCTGCGGGCCCCGTCGGGGCCATCTGCTGCTGCTCCTCCAGTAGGCTCTCCTTCCCTTCCTTTGCCTGCTGCTCCTGCTCCTGATGCCCCAAAAGCTGCTGCTGCTCTGCCTCTGCACACTCGCGTGCACCGCGCAGAGGCCCTTCTGCTGTGGGGTGTGCGGCCTTCTCCTCTGCACGCCCCATCGGCGCAGGGCGAGAGGCCTCTGCCCTTGCCGCCGCGCCGCCGTCCCGTCGCCGGCTGCGTGCATGGGGCTGCGCGGGCGCCGAATCCTCCGCGGCAGCGGCAGCCGGGGCCGCCTGCGCTGGGGCGGAGGGGGGCTCCCCGCCCGCTTTGCTGGCACCGCCCTCGCTGCCCACGGCAGCAGCGTAGCGGTCGCCCTTGGCAGCTGCGCAATCTGCTGCTTCCACTGAGCGGCCTCTGCGCTGGGCCGCCGCAGGGTGCGGGGGGGATGAGGCGCGACCTGCTGCGTGATGCACCAGCAGCTGCACTGGCTGCAGGGGTGCAGCATATGATGCTGCTTTCACAGTTGCTGCCAACGCTGGCGCCGGCGCTGGCGCCGGCGCTGGCGCCGGCGCACGTGCCGCGGATGGCTTTCCTGGGGTCTTGGCCGGCTGCGACGGGGCGCGGTTCTCGTCCTGGCCGCCCGGGCTTGATGGGCTTCCCGGCGCTGCTTCGTCGATGCTGCCGCAGGCCGGCTCGTCGAAGCTGTCGCCACCGCCATCCTTTTTGTTCTTCAGCTTCGGGATCTGAAAGCTAAGCCCAAACGGGCGCTTGAGCGCGCTCATCCTGGGAGCTGTCGTGTGCTGTGGAGCAACACGCTCCAGATCACTCAACTTACAGTCATGTGGACAAAGCTTCAGATAAAGATTTAAGATTACGAGCCACTCTCGATGGATTGGGGCGTTCACATAGATTGGATGTTCGGATTTGAATTGCTCTCCGGTTACATCCGCTTCTCAACGCTCAAAACCCCATAAATACCTTCAGTGACATGTGTGTGAGGGTTTTTGTGCACAAAGAAGATAGCCGGCTGCCGGTGTGTCGTGGAGAACGGTTAGGCGGATTGGAACGCTTCAGGGGAAGGATTGCCACCAGAAGTTGTTGAAACTGGAAATGTAACCCGGCGCTGGTGGTAAACAACCCGTCTACAGGACATAGACCAACAGAGACCGGGGCTCGAGCACTAACTACTCCTCAGATATGGCGGGCAGAGGGCGAATATGGGTGATCGGGATCCAATCTCTCGGGCTGGCGGTGGCCACGCTGGCGCAGGGGGGTGAGTTGGTCCTGGTTGCGCTTTGCAGTGTCTGCGCGCACTGCCACACCCGTGTGTCGCAGGCCCCAGCTGATCGCAGTCAATGCAAATGGCGGGCTGCCATTATCACCAGCGTCCTGACGACTGCAACCCGGCACTCCTGTCATGTGCGCCCGCACGCCCACTCGCAGCGCTCCCGACCGCCTCGCTCATCGGCACCCCTGCGGCGGCCGCGCCCACCGCGGCCGCGCTCGTCGCGCCCCGCGCGGCCGTGGTGGCCGGCAGCTGCCTGGCCGCGATCCCGGCCGGCAGCCAGTGCGGCGGCAACGAGACCAACCCCTACATGACGTGCGCCGACTTCAACAGCTGCCAGAACACGCCCTGGGCCGGCGCCTGCTGCCAGGCCGGCGCGGGCTGCGCGCAGCTGCAGTCGGACACCTGCTGGACCTGCGGCGGCGGCCTGCCCCCGTTCCTGCAGGGCCTGCCAGAGTCTGCGCCTGGCAACTGCACGTCGATGCCCAACGGGGACTTTGACTATGGCTGCGTCCTGGGCGCGTCGATGTTCTTCTATCAGGCGCAGCGCAGCGGCCGCCTGCCGGCGGACAACCCGGTGGCATGGCGGGGGAACTCTGGGCTGAGGGATGTGGCGCCGAACGGCAACGACCTCACCGGTGGATGGTGTGCGCGGCCTCGCGGGCGGCGGGGTGGGACGTGGTGTGGGCGTGAGGGCAGAGGGTTTGGCCGCCCGGCCCGGCTGTCTGCGAGCAGGTGTATTGGGGTTGAGGGAGGAGTTGTCGAGCAGTCGCCGGTCACGCTAGGGTGACCAGGTGCCCATCATCTAGCCTGAGCAGCGGGCCCCCTGCGCCTGCCAACCGGCAGCGGCGGCCTATCCCGCGCCCACCGCGCCCCCTGCCGCCCGGTCGCCCCCTCCCCAACCAAACCCCAGGTATGACGCGGGCGACACGACGCGCTTCACCTTCCCGGCCGCCTACACCATCTCCACCCTGGCGCTCGGCTACCTGGCGTTCCCTGAGGGCTACCAGCGGTCGGGTCAGGACGTCGCGCTGAAGCGCAACCTCAAGTGAGCCCGCGCGATGCTCGGCCGCACGCGTGGGCCGGCGCATGCTGTTGTGTTAGGAGGCATTCCACAATCGGCCATGCCTGCTGACTTGTCGCAGGAGTTGCAGTGGTTTGCCCCTTGTCATCTTGATTTGCACCGGCACAGCTGAAACCGCTCATCCATTGCACCCGGCTCACGCACGCTCAGGTGGGGCGCTGACTGGATCCTCAAGGCGCGCTTCAACTCGAGCTCCCTCGTGGCTGTGACCTGGGCGCCTGGCGCGACCATCCCCCAGGCGCACCTCTTTTGGGGCCACCCCGAGGACATCGTCGGCCCCGCCGCAACGCGCGCTCTGCCGCCCGGCCGGCCCGGCGCAGACCTGCTCGCGCAGGCGGCTGCGGCGCTGGCGGCGACGGCTGTGATTTTCAAGGACGACTCTGTGGACTATGCGGGCGAGCTGATCAGCGTGGCCGAGGGGCTGTACGCCCAGGCCAAGGATCAGGAGGGCCTCTACTCTGACAGCGTGCCCGAGGTGCGCGGCTTTGGGTGCTCCCATGTGCGATAGAGTAATCGCGGCCGGCAAGTGCGTGATCGTCAGTACGCGTGGGGATGAGGCGCAGGTGTGGGTTTCGGGGTCAGCGCAGGCTGACCAGACCCCACAGGTGGTGCAAACGCGGTTCCGAGGCGCCCGGCCTGCCTGTGCGGGCACGTTCACGTCTGTGATCTCGTTGCCACCTTGCCGATGCTGCGCTCAAGCCTGCCGCACTCCTGTACCGCGGCACTGGGACCCCTCCATCACCACCACCGCCGCCACATCACCACCAGGTTAAAGGTTACTACACCAGCTTCAGCTTTGTGGATGACCTGGCATGGGCCGCCAGCTGGCTGGCGGTGGCCACAGGGGACCAGTACACGCGCGAGGAGGCGCGGCTCTACTGGCAGCGCCACATCAGCGACGAGGGCGGCGGCGAGGGCAGGAGGTGCGTGGGCGCGAGGCGGGCGGGTTGGCCGTTTGTGAGCCAGCCATCGGCAACCCTGCAGACACGTGCTCCGTGCTGGTGGCTGCTGCAATGCAGCCAGATTTTGAGATCCGTCACCCGTGGGCGGCGCCGTAGCCCTTGCTGCCCTCTGCCGATCCCACAATCATCATGTGACGAGCCGACGGACGCTCCGGCCCCTCGGTCAAACCCCCGCCGCCCCAGGTTTGACTACAACAACCTGCAGCAGGGCGTCGGCTACCTCATGAGCCTGCTGTACCCCGAGAAGAAGGACCAGTACCTCCAGCCGATCCGCAGCGTGATGGAGCTCTGGCTCAACGAGAGGTCAAACATCACATTCTCACCCAAGGTGCGACGTCATGATCTGGCTGATCTCAGGGCGAAGCTGTTCAAAGGCCGTACGCGATGGCCGAGTGCATCGGCGCGGTGCCGTGCAGGGGCCGGAGAACCCGGCGCGGCTGTCGTGGGCGGCAGCTCGCACCCCTGGCAGGGCGCTCCTGCGGGCCCCGCTTGACTGAACAGCACCCTTGTGCTTTGAGCATTCGGCCGCTCCTGTGCGTATCCATCCCTCACTTCAAGCGCCGTGCTGACACCTATAAACACCATTTCCACCCCCCCTTACATCTTGTTATGATCTGCCAGGGCATGGCGTACATCGACAGCTGGGGCAACCTGCGGTACGTGGCCAATCAGGCATTCATGGCGCTGCTGTACAACCGCGCGTACAAGGCCGACCGCAGCCGCCGCGCGCTCGTGTACAGCTGCTTCGCGCGCAAGCAGCTGCGCTACATGCTGGGGGAGTCCGGCCAGAGCTACGTCGTCGGCGTCGGGTCCAGCCCCGTCTGCAGGCCCCACCACCGCGCAGCGTCGTGCGGGCCGCTCGGCAGCCGCTGCGACTGCTCCGCGCTGAGGAACCCGGGGTGTAACCCCAACACGCTGTACGGCGCGCTGGTGGGCGGCCCGGGCCCGAAGGACGATTTCAACGATGCGAGGAACAACTACCAGCAGAACGAGGTGGCCCTGGACTGGAACGCCGGGTTCTCGGGCGTGCTGGCCGGACTGGCTTCTGGGTCAGTGAGCAGCTGGGAGGACTGCAAGTCCGGCGGGCTGACGAGCGGCCGTGGCAGCACGAGCGGCGCCGGCGGCGCGGCGGCGCGGGGCGCCAAGGGGTGGGCGGCGCCGCTGCTGGCGGCGGCGGCCGCCGCGGCCGCGGGCGGGCTGCTGGTGAGTTGAAAAGTGGAGGTGTCATGGGGGTGCGGCGATAGGCGGCTCTCAGAGGTTGACATGATAAGGCTGTGGGGCGGGTGCATGCATTGAATTGCAATTGGTATGCGTTTCAAGCGCAATTGGCTGGGGCGCCCTGCGGCGCAACCCGCACGAAAGATTTTGATCCTCGTCGATTTTTTCATCGTCCACCTCATCTTATGCCAACCTGGTGGGATTCACATCGCGCCAACGAGCGCTAAACACTGGTAATGCACGTGCAACCCCTGGATTCCCATGCGCGGACGTAAAAGTGGGCGGCGACGGCGGTGGTTTTCCAAGGACGGCTCTGTGGACAGCGTGGCCGAGGGGCTGCACGCCCTGGCACAAGGTCAGCAAGGTCCTTGCGTCGGAGTCGGCTGAGGCTGTTCAATGCGTGGGTGACCCATTGGAGCGACGCTGTCCCTCGAGAGTGCAGCCTGATGCAGTCAGCTGGAAAGCTTGAGCGTGCAGGACTGGCTGCAAGAGAGGGGGCTTCACATGTGTGCCTTCAGTGGGTGCTCACCCAGCAGGCAGAGCCGTGGCGGCGGACACAGTCCAGTGGGTGCGGGGTGCAAAGCAGCTGTGTGGCCTGCAGCCTGTACCAAGAGGTGCAGACGAGTTGCCGCAGGCCAACAATCAGTGTGTTGAGAAGGCTCCTCATCACACAACTTGCTTGTTGCCCCACAAGTATGCATGTTGTGGACCAGCAACCCATTCAGCGTCTTGATGAACTCTGTGATGTCATCCATACAGCTACCGGTATTGATGATGGACAGCATGCGGTATGCCTGACAGGGTGGCCAGCCACCATACATCCGCGTACGAGGCACAGTGCAAGCTCTTAGGAGCCAATGCTCGCAACACGCATGCAGACATGCACGCACATGCTATTCGGAAGCACACACAAACATACGCACACACACCCATGCATGCACGCGCACGCGTGCTTGCAGCAAACGCCTCTGACAACAATCCACGGCGCAGCTGAGCTCAGCGGCGGTTTCAGACGATGACGCACATGTCCTGGAGACCTGTGGCATGGGTATACGTGTCTCGTGTGAGCTCCCAAACAGACTCGTTTCGGGGCACGTGTGCAGTGTGAGAAGCTCTGTCGGGCTTGCTCTCTTCTGATCTCGGAGCTCGATCTTGAGCTGCGCGCAGCGTTCTGTGCACGCCATGACAGTAAGACATGCATTATTGATGCTAGGCCGCATGAAGCTACAGCCAGCAGCAGACGGTGCGCTAGCTGGTCCAAGCACCACTGTCACACGCAGCAGAGCGATGCTGCTGCGCACATTTGCAAGCAGCCACCAGGGCCCGCACGACCAGGAACAGCAGCAGCAAGGCGTTCATTCAGAAGAGTGGAGAGAAGTCATCGATAAGCAGACAGGTGACAGCATCTCAGTGCAGGGGCAAGGGGCTGCCCCACTGCCAAAGCACAAGCGGAGGGGGACAGACGGCCCGCGAGCGACGTGTAATGGCGACGCAGTCGAGCGCAGCAGGGTGGTACTCCCATTGCACACGGCCGGGAACTGGGGGTGGCCTTGAAGGGGCGAGCTCTGGCCGGCATGGTCAACAGCGGACGAGGTCGGCGGCAGCGCAGCATCGGGCGAGATGGCGCATGTGCGCACCGCCTCCATGCATGTGGCTATGATTTTGCCCTTTGCTCGCCTGCCGACTTCCCGAACCGCATCAACTACTCTCTGAATGTCCAGGGCAGCCCTATTATTGGAACGAAGGCACTGGGGAAACTACCAACGTTGGGGAGCCGCGCCCAACCACGCGTTTCCTGGACCCGCAGTCGGCGGCGGCGCAGGCAGCAGCGGCAGCAGCAGCAGCAGCGGCAGCCACGCCGGGCAATCCGGCGGGCCAGGAAAGACCGTGGCAGCCGCCGCAGGCGCAGAAAGACCCCACCTATACATGGGCATTGACCGGCATTGTCCTAGGAATGGCTACAGGCTGGGCGACACAATACATGAGTTGAGGCCTTTCGAGCGACGGCAGCAGCGACAGCACCAGTTGACCAGTGCTGTCCCTCGCCGTCACGATTTGATTTGTCTTGGTTTGTTGAGTCGCATCATGCTTTGTGTATTGTTACTCATTGTTGGCCGCATCTGCCTGCCCCAGCTGAAGAGCAGAGGGGGTGTGTTGTGGGCAAGCAGCAAGCAGATTCCTACACTACAGAGGCGCCATTCATCCTCTCGGTCTCTTTGCATTGATGTTGTGGCTTTGCAAAGCTGGTGGGGTATAAACAATCCAAGTAGCAGCAAGAATAAAGCATTCATTGCCATCAGCGCTCGACACAGGCCGAATAGCAACCGCGGTCACAGAGCGGTGGCCGTCGCGACCGCGGTGGCAAGTGCGGGGGCGGTGGGTGAGGGCCGGCGCAGACACGGAGACGGGATGATGTCAGCGAGGCAGGAAAACGCCCTTCCATGAAGGCATGCCCACACCCAAGCGGCGCACCACAGGGTTCTGACCAGCAAATGACAACCGGGCCTAGAATATGCCAAGAAGATAATGAAACAATCACGGGGCCTAGAACTTGCTCTGAGTGCCGTGCTCGAGACCTGCAGCACTCGGAAGCCGCCAGCGGCCCAGCCACTCGCGTCCCACGCGCTGCGGGTGGCTGAGGCCGTTCGGGACCCGCTCCAGCTTGACCCGCTCGAAGCCTGGGGTGCCATGGGAGCGGAGCAGTGCACCAGCAGCGAGCAGTGTAGGGCGCACGCATGCAATGAGATGCCCGGAGCGTGCGCCTGGATAATGCAGGCTGCGGCCCTGACTGGGGCTTCCCAGCAGCCGCGCTGCCCGTCTGCGCTCTCCTCTCGACCACGCAGCCCATTGCTATGTTCCTTGAACACATGACAGCACCCCGACGCGCGCCAGCCCAGCCGCAGTCCAAATCAGAAGGCATACTCGGCCGGCGGCCGCCGCACGCACCCGCGGCCAGCAGCAGTGACTCGTACAGCTCGGGTGTCACCGGGAACGGCGGCCCGGCATCAGGGTCGGCCCCCGGATCCACCGGGAAGATCAGCGTCACCAGCTCCCCGCCAGGCGCCAGGTGGCGCGCCCAGGCCTCGGCCCACGCGCGGCGCGCCTGCGGCGGCAGCGCGCACCTGTTTGGTGCCATACGGCACGGCGCGCGGCAGGAGGAGCGTGGGGGAGATGGGAGCGGCAGGGCTGGGGCCGGGGCAGCGCGGCGGGTGCGGGACAGGCGGCATGCTCTGACAAAAAGGCGGCAGCGAGCCTTTCGAGTCGATCGGAGGTTTCATGCCCGGCAGAGAACCGCGGGTATGTGCGTCGTCACTTGTCGCCGCGCCTCGCGGCATTTGCCGGGCTCACAAGAATGTGTAGTCATAGCTGTGGGTCACGGGGGCGCGCGTGCGGCCGGAGGGACGCGTTGCGGGGCGGACAGAGGCGGCCGGGGCGCGGGCGCCTTGCAAGCAATGAGCCTGAAACAGCAACCGGCTCTGCAGCGTGTGGGCACGGCTGCCCACGCACCCTGTGCCTGCGCGACAGCAACCGAATGCCCGGCCCCCCCACGGCAGCGATGTCAACACGGCCCTCACCCCAGGTCAAACGGCCCGTCAGGATGCTGGTAGGTGAAAAAATCGCCTGCGCGTGTGAGCCACGGGTGGCAGCAATGCGGCGGGAGCGATGCCAGCACAGCACCGATGAGGGGTGCACCCGCGCAGCCCGTGGCTTCCATCTGCCCCTGCAATACCATGACAGCAGTGCAACTGGCCTGGGCGTGCAAATTTGCGACAAAAGGCCACCCCATTGTTAGGCTGATATCCCGCAGACTCACACGCTTCGAATTGTGCACGCGCCGCCGCGTCGGCCGTGAGCGACTCGTCGCGCAGAGCGCTTGCCGCCGCCACCGCCTCTTGCGCCAGGTCCAGCCCAACCGCCAGCGCGGCGCCGGCGGTCGCGGCGGCGAGCACGTCGTACCCGCGCCCGCAGCCCGGCACGAGCACGCGGCGGCCGGCGGCGGGCGCCTCGCCGGTGGACAGGAGGTGCAGCAGCAGCGGGGAGCACTTTCCGGCGTCGAAGCGCTGCCCCGGCTGCAGGCCGTCGGCCCAGATCTGCAGTAGCGTTGTGGTTCAGAGTCAGGCTATTACGAGTGTCAAGCATGCTCTCTGTGCAGGTACAACTGCTGCTGCTCCTGCTGCTGCTCCTGCCTGCTACCTCTACTGCTGCTGCTCCTGCTGCTCCCCCTGCTGCTGCTGCCCCTTGACCCGGAAGAAGCTCAGGGGTGCCAGGCTGACCCCTGCGCAGCCACAGCGTTCAATAGCTGACCTTGTGCCAGCGCTGATTGTACTCTTCCAGATCCAACTCCTCCCCTGGTCTGACATGCACGCTGCGCGCCGCGGGCACGCCCGGGTTGTCTGACATCTCAACAGCCGGGGCGCCCTCCGCCGAAGCTGGCGCGTCCGCACGCCCAGCAGTGGCGCGGTTTGCGCCGCCACGAACTCCGCAGTGGCGCAAGCGCCGAGACGCGAGCGAGGTTACTCTTAGTATGCCTGGCCGCCCAGATAAGCAAGTGAGCATCAAATAGACGGGCAGACCCAGATCACGATGGGTACGTCTAGATTCTAATAACAAACTGATTGTTCAATCCACTAAGAAAATTACGTATGCATCGCGTCTCTACCTGCATTCGTGTACATTGCTGAAGTGCTGTGCTGATGACAAATTGCACAACCGCACCAGGTGACATGCGTCAGTCACGCCCAGCAAGCAAGGTGGCTAATAAGCCGCTGCCTCACTTCAATCCGGTACGAGTGCACCACAGATTGCAAGGTGGTGCATGATGAAGAAGTCGGAAGGCCCGCACACTGGAGCATGTAGACCAGGAGCGGACCAGCACAGGTCCTACCTGCACTCGAGGCGCACAAGACAAAGTCTAGGAGCAGCGTCCTGTGCGATACATTTCAAGCCCGTGCCGCACTCGCACTGCACTGAGAGTGCCAAATACGCTGACTGCCGCAAGCCGCCATGCGGTTGTCATGCGGCCCCAAGTAATCGACGTTTGCCTTCCGTCAAGCGTGCCAACCTGTCTTTGGCGGAAACGTATCTCCAAGACAACGTCGCTGTTGTCCCTGGCTGCACGCGCGCTTGCTGTGCAACCTTTCCCTCATCAATCCTTGCCTGCGGCTGCACAGCCGCAAGGCCAAGCGCTACGGCGAAGCCAAGCACACAGCATTACAACCAAGCTTTGAGTAAAGTATTTGCTGAGCCTGAGGAGGAACTGGCGGCGTTCTGCACAGTGCCCGTCGCCGTACATACAAACTCCACCTTTACAGTGCATACATGATCAGCTGCCCAGCAGGTCATACATTGTATTGCAGCTCTACATAAATCCCACATACACACATCGCTTCCTTTCACTGCCATGGAAGCGCCACAGTCCCCACTACACACAACAAGCCATCACTCGTCCTTGCGCCTTTGCCCCGTCCGCGCCCTGGCGCCGCTGCCGCCTGTGGTGCCGCTGCGTGTTCGCGGCCCGGCTGCAGCCGCAGCCGCTGCGGCCACCATCATCGCCACCAACGCCGCGAGGCACACCCTCAAGAGGTCCCACTTTGACCGGTTGACCGCTGATGCCGCCACGGCTGTGGCGCGCCACACGGAGAGCGTGGAGGGCGCCTCAGCGCCGCCGCCGCTGGCGAGGGTGTGCTTGCCGCTTTGCAGCAGCGGTTCGACTGAGGGGTAGGAGAGCAGCACGGCGACCTGCAGGGCGTCTTCGATGTAGTCCACGGCTGCGACAGGTGGGGCAGTTGTGCGGTCAAAAGAGGCTGCAAGTGGTTGTGCAGCCAAGCGAGGCTAGAGATAGAGAAACACGAGCTGCAGACGGATCCACTGCAAGCTTGCGAGGTGGTACTAGGAGCCCATGCATACTGCTGCGAGCCAACCGGCAAACCAAGCACATGCAACAGCATTGGGACACAGATCAAAAGTCGTGGGGCTTCTTCTCAAGTAAATGTGTGTGACACAAACCTCTCGGCAGCTGGCCGCCCTTACTCACCCGCAAGGCTGATGGGCATGGCGGCGGCATGGCGCACCCACCGCAGCGCCGGCCAGCGCTCCACAATCAGCTGCGCCAGGCTGCGGCGGCAACCACAACGACGCCAGCCGGGTCAGGTACGGCGTTCATCTTTGGAGACAGGTTTGAGATGCACATAATCATGGCCAGCCCCTTAGTGCAATGGTATCTGCATGCTCAAAACGTCATTGTGCTGCAGCTCCCAACCAGCCGCAACGTGGTAGAGATGGAGACCCAAACCCACCCAACCCAATCGATTACCCCAGGTGCAGTGTCCATATCGAGGGCACACCTGTTGATCAGGACAATCGATGCGCCGCGGTACGCCGTGCAGTACACCACGACGTCGATTGCCTCGATCAGCAGGTACCGCAGCCGCCCCGCCGGCGTCCAAGCCGCAAAAGTCGCGGCGACCTCCTCTGGGGTGTAGCCGAAGCGCGTGTCCAGCACCTCAAGGGTGGATGGGTCGCCCTGGCCGTTTGTGGGCGGTTGGGTGGCTGAGGTTTCAGGATGGATAAGGGGCACTCATTGTGGTCGCGGCCGTGTGGACGCCGTATGGCTGAAATGCGAAGAAGAGCTGATGCATGCCGGAAACACAGAGCGAGGCAGGGGCAGGGTAAAAGTGCGGTGTTGATTGCCGTGCATGAAGCCCACCTCGATGATGCCCATTTCAATCCCACCTCAAAGCCTGCGGCCACTGCGCTTCCCTTGATTTGCTCCCCAAGGATTTGAAAGGTGGCAAGGCACGCCGCAGCTGCCAGCACGCACTGCAGCGCAAACGTCCAGCTGTTGACCCGGTAGGTGGCGGGCCGCAGCCACCAGGTGGCGCCCAGGTTGGCCACAAGTGCGGGCAGCAGGCCCTGCGGCCGAGCCGCGCCGGCACCCCGCGCCTGCGAAGGCATCGGCTGGGCGCCAGCGACAGGCGCGGTGCCGCGGCGCATCCTTCCCTGGGGTGGGGGGTGACGCGAGTGAGCGTCAGCTGCAGGTTGCCCTGCGGGCGCACCGCGTCGCTGTAAACAGTTGTGGGTATCAAGGTACCTGAAGGCAGCTGAAGGTGATGCAGTTGTGGACGTGCTACTTGTTTGCTGCCGATGGTGCCAGTCACGACGGGGCGGAGCCCACGCACGCAAGATCAGTCGGGACGCACGTAAGATGTCAATGATGAGGAGGCCTGGGCAAAAGATCACATTGTAATAATATGCGTATGGCTGACAGCTTAGCTTCTCCGTGGAGGCCTTTTGGGCTGCACGAGGGCGAGTGTCGTGATGATGCTCGGAACGCAATCACGACTACCCTTCGCGCAAGCGCGGAGATTTAAGTAATCTAGCATCTTGCATTACAAGGGGGGCTACCACTGGCAACTGCAGGCAAACTCTGTCATAAACACACAGTCATGTTGATGGTTGACCGGACCTCAACAACGCTCGGCTGTCATGACAAAAAATCGTATTTGTACGAGGCCACACTGCACCGTGTGTCTCTGCAAAACGCGAGGCAATGGGAGGCTGCAAGCAAGCATGAGGGCATGTCCGGCACCAGACACCCGGCCACTCGGCCTGCCGCTTGACCGGTACGGTTCACTCAGGTCGCCACGCACACCACAGCGTCAACCTCCCCATAAATCCTCCCCGATGGCTTCTGAGCATGCAGAGGTGTGCGCTGAGAATGTCCATGCTGCGCACCCCATGGGAGCTTCGGGGCCACGGGCAGCCTGCCTGCCCGCTGCAGCGCCGCTCTTGAGCGGCCCACGGCCCCCTGGCCACAACGTCGCGCCGGCGCCACGTCTTTCAGGCCATCTGCTCAGCAGCTGCTCAGCAGCTGCGTACCGCGTCAGCCATCGCCTCCGCGAGGTATCGCACCCTGCAGCACGGGCGCGAATAGGAACAGTCGCGAGGGTTGGACACTGACAGCGCGGCGCAGGCTGCAGAGCGTGAAGGGCGCGCGGGTGCGGCTGAGTGCGCGCCTGCTGCCGCTCTCGGGGCTCTCAGAACAGGGAGATATTGAAGGCAATTGGGGGGCGGCAACGGCATAGGCAGTGGCGG
>NW_014013256.1:0-10388 GCF_000611645.1 Monoraphidium neglectum | reverse complement strand
GGGGCCGACTCGCTGCCGTCCCTGGGTGGAGTGCGGTGGGGCTGCGGCAGTGGGGGTGGCAGGGCAGGCAGGTGCTGTGCGCCCTCACCTGGCGTGGCTGACTCCTGCCATGCTGATGCGGCCGTCCAGCGTCATGTAGCTGGCGTGGTGGTCGGCGGGGTCAAGAGAAGGTGGGGAGGTGCGGTGCATGTCAACGGATGGTGACAAGAGAAACAGCGGCGCACGGCAGGCCGGCAGCAGCCTGCTTCCCTCACCCAGCAAGGGACATGTGCAGCGATTTGCCGCGTGTGCTGCGGTGGCATTAAGCATCTAGGCAGCCAGCCAAGCCTGCGCCCCCTGCCACCGAAACAGCACAAGAAAAAACGCCCGTGATGAGCGTGCGCACATGTGCCACTTGTCACGCAGGTGCATGCATTGCGCCTTTGTCAGCCCCGTGAAAGAGAACATGCCAATCTATGTGGAAGGAAGGTTGAGATTAGTGATGGACCAGGTCCACACGCATAATCGAGTTGTCAGGGCAAAACCTAAGCGACAGAGCAGAATACAGTAGGTACATTTTGAATCGGGAGAGCTTGCTGCGGTAGCCAGCAGGCTACTGTCGAAAGCCCCACAACCTTGTCCAGAGAGGGAGGGCCTCCCCGCACCCCAGTGTCCCCCCAAACGCCGGGGCCCCACCTGAGATGTGATGTGGTCCCAGTTGCCGGGGGCGCCCGCGGCCGCCAGCGCGTCGACCAGGGCGCGCCGCATGTCCTTGATGCGGCCGGCCATGCCCGCCAGCTCAGCCTGCCTGCGGTCGTCGGCGGATTCGTCACACCCAGGATCAGGGCATGGTTAGGGGGTGGACACGTCTGCGAGCCTGGATAGCTAACACACCGAGCAAGAGGATATGATATCCAATGGCTGGTGACTCAGGAAAAGCGCGTTGTTGCAGGGGGAGGCCCGCATGTCTGGCAGCCAAAGAGTGACAAGGGCTCCCGCCCTTGCTTCGCCCCTGACAGGCCTAGAGCCCTCGGCCAGCGCCCTCACCACTCTGCCGACAACGCCGGGTTGGCCATGACCATGGCGGCAATGGCTGCGCCGTGGATGGGCGGGTTTGAGTACATCACGCGGATCGCCACCTTGAGCTGGCTGTCAACGCGCTTCCTGACCTGCAGACGTCACGTAGCGTGAGCACGCGTGTGTGTGTGCGAGTGTGTGCATGTGTATACACGTGTGTGCATGTAAATGTGTGTTTTCATATCGACAAAGAGAAATTGTCTGTGAGTGCACATATTGAGTGTGTGTGTGTTGTGAGAAATTGTGTTGTGTGAGCGCGCGCAGCAGCATGGGTGTGATGGGTGCTCTCACTGCGGGGCTGATGGGGGGTGTGGGACGGCAAAGCGCAGAGGTTGCAGGGGTTGGAGGCAGCCACAACTTGTAATCTGCCCAGGCGCCGCGCTGTCCAGGTTGCTGAACGGCCGCCATGAGGGCCGCTTCAGGGGCCGCGCACCTCGGGCGACTGCGTGACGACAGAGAGGGCGCCCACCCTCTCCCCGTAGAGCCCCATATTCTTGGCAAAGGACTGCGCCAGCAGCATCTCCTGGGGAGAGCCGTCGCGGCGGCGCGCAGACGCAAACATGCGGAGAGCACCGGCGTCCGCGTCCAGATCACCGCTGGCAAAGCCCTGGTGTGTATGTGTGTGTTTGTGTGTGTTTGTGTGTGTGTGTTTGTGTGTGTTTGTGTGTGTGTGTGTTTGTGTGTGTTTGTATGTGTGTGTGTGTTCGGGGAGAGAGCGGTGCTTGCGTGTGCACGCATGCTTGTACACGTGTGCGTGAGGGGGTTTGTGTGTGCGACTGTGTGAGTGACTGTGTGCGCACTGGTGTGTGCTTGTGTGTCAATATGTGGGTGGGTGGCTGAGCGTGTTTGAGGCGTTGCGTGGGCATCGAGCATTGGCGGCTGCATTGCACGCTCAATGCAGCAGGACCAGCAGCATCGCAAGGGCCAGCCCGCTCGGCACGTGCGCCCTCGGAGGCCCGCTCTGCTCGGGGCGGCGGCTAGCGCTAGTGTGCAAACATCCGGCAGAATCCGCTGGATTTGTCTGTCTCTCATGCGGCCACCTCCCTGATCCCCCACCTCACCCCACCTGGTATGCGCTGTCAAAAAAGGGCATGAGGCCTCGCTCCTGCACCACCGCCAGGATGCCGCGCCACTGGTCGGGGGTGGGGTCCACGCCAGTGGGGTTGTGGGCGCTGCAGGGGAACCGGGTGGGGGCAGAGGAGCTCAGGTGCAGGAACGAAGTGAGTGGACGAGTGCAAGGCAGCAAGGGTGCAGCAAGGTGGGAACAGGCAGGCGTTGAGGGGCAGGGGTAGGGTGGCGAGCAACAGGCTGCAAGTTGGCATTTGAGCCGCGATTTAGTGGGCCGCGTTGCGGGGCCTTACCAGGCGTGCAGCAGCACAACAGCCCCCGGCTCCGCGGCGCGCAGGTCAGAGAGCATGCCCTGGTGGTGGCGATGGTGGTGGTGCTGTGCGTGGATGTGTGTCGCAAAGGAGGCACGAAGGTACACCAAATGGGGTGCCCTTAGTGACGGCTGCACTTGGCGCCATCCCCCCGGCTGCGCAGGTACCCCCCCTGCTTCAGACAGCGCATGTAGGCGGGCGCGCCCTGCAAAGCGCTCTGGCCGATAAAACAAGGCACCAAGGCTCCACAGCCCCACTGCCACGGTGCAATCGACGGGGCCAGGGGGCTGCATGCGCCGTGTGCAGCTGCCGTTGACGCGCACAGAAAATCAAAGGCTGCGCACCTCATAATCCAGCGCCCTGGTGGCGGCGTGGTAGTAGCGGTACGTCTTCACCGTCAGCCCCACACTGCCAAACACGCCTGCGGACGCCGCGGGAGGCGCGCAGCGGGTGCGGGAGGGCCACAGGGCCACAACTGGGGTTGGCCGCCAACGCCAGGCGGCCGCGCGGTGGCGGCCGGCAGGGTGAGGACGGGCGCTCGCGCGGCAGGTACGAGCGCGTCCGCCGCGGCGGGCAAGCGGCTGCCGCGGAGCCCCAACCACGACGCCGGCGGCGGCGGCGCTCGACGTTCGGCGCGCGGCGCGGCTCAAACCAGGAACACACCGTGGTGGTTGCCCCAGGTCGGGTTTGGCACGAAGACCTGCTTGCTGGCCGCGTAGTGGCGCGCCAGGAACGCGCCGCCAACAGCCAGCGCGCCCGTCCCCGACAGCGTCTGCACAACTGCCACGCGGCCGTCCCTGAGGCCATCAAAGTCGGGGCCGTACGCCAGGGCGGCGGAGAGGGCGCAGAACTGGGCGTTGCCGCCGATGGGCTGATACTCCTGTCGGGTGTGATTGTGGGTAGGGTGTCCAGAGGGTGACGCGGCGTTGTGGGCGCAGTGGTGGGATGGGTCGTGGCCGGTTGGAGGGGTGACATACAGCCAGGCTTTGGACGCGAGCGGCAGCCCTCGGGGCACGCAGGGAGCCCGAGGGCGCGCCTCTGCTCCCCTGCACGTGCCGGCATGCGGGGCCCTGGAAGTAAGTGCACGATGCAGCTACTGCCGAGAGCCCCACGCGTGGGCCCGGACGTCGCGTGCGCGCGCCTTGTTGCGCGAGCGGTCGTCCACCACGATGCGCTGCGCCTTGAGCACGGCGCTCAGCACCAGCGGCTTGCCCTCCTCGGTCCTGGGGCGTGGCGGGACGGGCGGCGGGACGGCGGGCGGCGCTGAATCGGGACGGCGCAACGCCCGGCCATGCCTCGCCTTCAATCCAGCGCAGCAAAACGAGGGTGCACGGGTGTGTGCATGCCCACGCGATCCGGCGTCCGCGATGCAGGGTGGCGCGCAAGGGTGAGTGGCGGGGCGGCGGTGGCGGCGGCGGCGGCGTGTTGGGTGCAGGGGGCTGGGCAGACCTGTATGCGCCGACTCCCAGGTTGAGCTTGTTGGGGCTCTTGTCGGCTAGGAAGCCCTCCGTAATGCCGAGGATGGAATCAGGGGGCGCCTGGGGGGGGGGGGCGCGGAGCAAGCAAGGTGTGCCACGGCGCGCATGCAGTATGTGCTGGTGGGCAGTCGGCGGCGATGGCAGGAGAGTCCGCGGGCGAGCAGGGCAAGGAGAGGACCACACCCTGGGGTGCATGCACGCATGCGGCGGCTGCTTTGGGAGCAAGCAAGGCGCCAGCACCTGCTGCACGCCCTCGAAATAGCTCTGCGCGGCGGCGGGCGCGGCGCACGGCGACGGCGCGAGCTGCAGCGACAGCGTGCGGAGGCGCGCCGCGGCGCCATTCAGGGCCTCCTCGCGGCCTGGTCGGCGAGCGGGGGCCGTGCAAAGGGCGCGCGCGCGTCAGGATGAGGTGCCCAAGCAGTTGCCTAGCTGGCGCGTGGCGGTTGCCGCCGGCCCGGCCAAAACAGCGTGGCTGAGAGCGTCGCCCTAGCAAGCACAATCACCGTGCTGTACACGCGTCATCTGGCATCACGGCGTGTGCACAGATGACCCCCACTGCCCCTTCACACTGGGTTCAGCGTGCTGCGGCAAGGCGGCGGCAGAAGCGCATCGCCAAGCTGCGGGCAGCAGCAAACGCGGAGGAGCTTACCGGACATCTTCTCAATTCTGATGGTGAGCGTGGTGATGTAGGCGCTTGGCCTTGCGAATAGGGCCTGACGCTGGTTTGCTGACGCAGCAAGGTCGGCTATAAATGGGATGGATATACAAGCTGCAGATGATACAAAAACGTACAGTACAATACAGCTTATCAATCAAAGCTTCAAGGCTTCTTGCACGGGGACAAGAGCGAATGCCCCAGATCGGTGGCACCGTCATGCAGACTGGAGCCATGGAAGTCAGCACGTGGCGTGTGGTGCAGGTGCTACCTATGCCGCTCACACCGCAGTGAGAGGCCATGATTACTGTCCGTATTTGTGTAACAGACTTGGAGGACGTTGGCACATTTACATAGTCTCTAACCGCTCGCCAAACAGGTGGGTTTTTTGGCTGGTCATCACTGCACATTGGCGCCCACATGGGCAGTTGTACCACGTGTCGCCCTTCATCAATGTTCTTGCCCATGTCACGACAACAGGATTGAACTGGGGCCGCCTGCCCCGGGCAACCGCATGAACGATGACCTTCAGGCGCAACAAAGACCCGTCCCTGGCGCCGGGCGCCCTGCACGGCTGGCCTCGTCCTCGCCCTAACCGCGCTCGCCTCTTTTATTTTAAAGGGGCGCCGATTGACGTATCAACTTTGGCTCTGGCAAAACTTTGATAAAAAAAGTAGCAATAACAAACGCGTAGAAATTTGGTCGGTCAGCCAATGGGCACACCTACCAGGTACAGCGGCAGTCACGCGCCCACGAGCGGCAAACAAAAGGGCGAAACAGCCAGGTGGCCGCGTGCATCCCATCAGCCCGCGCCGCCCCCGCTGCCGCCGGCCCCGCCCCCGGCCGCGGCCTCGGCCGCCGCCGCGGACCCGGGCTTCCCGCCGCCGCAGGCGCCCGGCGCAGCGGTCCTTGCACCCTCGCCGGCCGCGACCAGCACGACCTGGTCGCCCCTCACCATCACCAGGTCTAGCCGCCTGAATCGCCGGTCCTGCTTGCGGCACCACCTCACGCGCTCGCGCGGCGCGGGATCCTGGGGCTCCTGATCCTGCTGCTGCTGCTGCTGCTGCTGCTGCTGCTGCTGCTGCTGCTGCTGCTGCTGCTGCTGCTGCTGCTGCTGCCCCTCGCCACGCTGCTGCCTTTCCCGCGCCACCTTGATCATCACAGTGTAGTGCTCCTCCACGTCCCGCAGAACAAGGTTCATGTAGCGGTCATACGCCACCACGGTCCCCACCGCCTGCCCGCGCACGCCCGCCGCATGGCGCGTGACGACCAGCACGCGCCGCCGCGCGTCCCGCCAGCCGGCCAGCGCGGCCAGCGGGCCGCCGGCGGCGGCGGCGAGGGACATTACGTCGGGCAGCGGCGCGACGCCGACGCCCGCCTCGGCGCGCGACACGGCGTGCTGCGCACGTTGCTTGAGGGCCGCCGCCTTGGCTACCCGCGCTGCCTTGGCGCGCGCAGCGTCGGCGTCCGCCTCTGCTGCCGCCGCAGCCGGCGCAGGCGCCGGCCCCACCGCTGCTGAGCTCTGTGGACGGCGACGGTCGGCGTGGGGCGCGTCGTCATGCGGTGCATTTGGTCACACCACCTGGCGGGGCTGGCCTCTGAGCAAGGTGACCAGCAGCAGGCCGTAAGGCGCACGTCCCAGGTTTGCTGCAGAATTGTGCTCACCGGTGCCGCCGCCGCGTCCTCTTGCCCTTCTTCTGGAATGAGGCCCCTGAATTTGGCTACATACTCCAGCGTGGGAGCATCCGGCACGGGCGGGACGAGGCCCTCGGTTGACAGCGCCAGCAGCGCGTCAAAGCTGGGCGACAGGAAGTCAACGCTCGGTGGCCCTGGCTGCAGCTGCGGCTGCTGCTGTTGTCCCCGCTGTTCCTGCACCAGCAGTTGCTGCTGCTGCTGCTGCTGCTGCTGCTGCTGCTGCTGCTGCTGCTGCTGCTGCTGCTGCTGCTGCTGCTGCTGCTGCTGCTCATCACGCTGTCCTGGCAAGTTCACCGCGTGGTCTGCAGGAGGAACTTGGACCCTGGCTAGACTGCCTGGATGATGGCCCCATCCAGGCTGTTGATTGTTTTGTTGCGGCCGATCAGGTCGGGCACTGCTGCTCCCCTGTTGCGAGGGGCCTGGCGCTCCATCCTCGCAAGGCTGCATGCTCTACCTCTTGCTGCACTGCTCGCTGTGCGCCAACGTACTGCACGCAGGCGTGGCCGCTACGAATGCCTCAATTGCTATTAACGTGATTACATTACATCAGACAACTATGAGTCACTCTGTAGATATCACTTGCGAGTATGGTCCCGTATGCAGATCTGAAATGATCTCGCGCCTTCGCCAGTGTCAGGCACCCAGCTTCGCGCAGAAACTTGTTGATCAATATCTCAGCAACACTGGACGTTGAACGCTGATGAAGCGAAGTGAGGGTACCCCACCCATACGTAACACCTGCACAGGAGCAGGTACAGCCGCAGCCGACCACGCTGGACAGAGGTTGGCAAGTGGCAGAGTGGATACAATCAATGATTATTGCCAGGTAGGAGGGCCTTACCTGGGAGCAATTCAGGTGAGCATGTCGGCTGAAGGTGTTCAAGTTGTGAAGGAGGAGGCGCTGAACCCCGCAAACGACAATGTGCCGCTTCCTCACATGCTGCACCACGCCGTAACCTTCACGGCAAGAAGAGACAACAGACGAGCAGGGCCCTGCAAGTGCTGTTGTGTTACAGTTCTCGGCCCTTAACCCATCAGGACTACCTTGGTGCAGTGCGTCAAGCTGTGTGTATGCAGTTTGTGGCGCGACAGGTCCACGACAAAAACAAGTCTCATCAGCAGTATGATCAAAAGCCAGGGCGTAACCACAGGCGCGGCAGCGGAAAAGCGCGCGCGCATCGCGCGCCGCCCCTGGCCCAAAACTTGCTCGCGGGATCTCAACAGTCTGGGGTTTTCGTCTCATCAGGCGACTTCCTCGGGGCCGGCGGCCTTGCTCAAAGCAGGGGTGCATCGATCACGCGACGCCGCGCCGTCGGGGGCGGTTGCGTCGCTGCAGAACACGCGGTAGTGCTCCTCACACACAGACCTGATTGGTCTCATGAAAACATCGGGCAGGATGTCTAACACCATCGCCCGGCGCAGGGCGAGAGCCTGGGCGCGAGTATGGGGTATGCGCCCGGGTGCAGCACAACGGGACCCCCACCATCATTGCCATCTCCGGCCTTCCAACACCTCAGGCGCGCACCCCACGCAGTGCGCAGCTCATGCTGCGTAGGGCCTGCGCCCAGCAGGCGCTTTGCGATCGGATTGCTCAAAAAGCGGCGGCAGAGCAGCGTGCGGGCGCGCGCTTTGCGCCTGCCGCAGCGCCCAGCCGGCTGTCGTGTTTGTTCAGTGGATCCGTGCGCGACGCGCCGCCTCGTTTTGCTCCGGCACGAGACGCCAGAGGGCTGCCAAAACTCTCGTGCACGGGAAGGGGCGTCTCACCACTCGCGGTCGGTCGGATTTGGGGTGAAAGAGGAAGGGAACAGGGCCGGGCGGAGGCGGGGACGTGGGTGGTAGCGGGCTGCGTCGAGACCCTGCTCGCTCTTGCCATACCCCTCGCAATATGAGGGAGAGCCAGGCCGCAAGAGCAGAGCGGGAAGGGCGGGTGAGCAGGGAACCGCGGGCGCGTCTGCTTTGCAGTTGTCACACAAAGCCAGGCCAAAAACCACCAGAGACACAAAACAGGTGGAGCGGCGGGGACAGCGGCGCCAGCGGCGGCCGCCGTCCACGGGGCCTGCGAAAAAGGAGCGCGGTGCGGGGGCCGCTGTCGAGGCGGCTGGCAACGCAGGGTGCGGTAAAGAGAACTGCAGTGCCGAGGGGGCCGCGGCGCCAGGCGCGCGCGCGGCGGGGCGCAAGTGTGGAGAGTTGGCGCAAGCCAGTTCATTGAAGGGGATCCAGGACGGGAAGACTCATTGCAGCCGGGGAGGAAGGGTCGTGGGAGGTAGGGGGTAGGAGACAGGGGAGATGCGTGGTGCGCTTGTGCGAGATGTCGGTTGGTTGGTGGTGGCAGTTGCAGTAGAAGAGATTGTGCGCAAGCATATGGGCGGCGGCAAGCGAGGCGGCAGGCCGCTACGCGAGCAACCGTGCGTGCGAGTGCGCGATTGCTGCTCCAATGCCCTGCTATGGCCGCCGCTTGCGCTGAGGCTGGCAAAAGAGGGGGAGCGCAGGGCATACCGCCGTCCTCGACCTAAGCGGCGCGCCCCATTCAACGGACGTAGGCCGGGCGGGGCGGCGCGGGGCGGCAGGCGCAGCGGGCGCCCTGCCGGGCCACATCAGTGCGGGGCTGCGGACGCACAACCTGCTGCAGGCGCTGCCGCCGCGCCCCTGCAAACAAGGCGGGCGCGGTGCCTGGTGGGCGATCGGGGTGCATAGCGGGTTGCAAAGCGGGTTGCAAGGCGGGGGGGCCGCCGGGAAGGCAATAAGAGCTGCCTTGGCCCCGGGGCTTTGTTGGTGGCAGAAGTAGCGGCGGGCCAAGCAGGATGGCGAGGCCGTCCAGGGAAGAGGGGGGCCATTCTGCCCTCGCCCCGCGCTGCCCGGGCCGCTGATGTCATCGTGATGGCTGCGAGGCAGCGGCACGCACGCCTGAGGGCGCCAGGCTGGACGCTGTTTTGTGGTGAAGGCAGGGGATAAGCGCGCAGGCCGGCGGGCGGGCGCTCCCGGCTCTGGATGGTGGCGCCCGCGCCGCCGCGCCGCCAACAGGGCGGAGAGCGCTGATTAGGCCAACGCATGTTGACTCTTCTGAAAGCTCAGTGCGAGGCGCGAGCGGAGGCATAGGCGGCGGCAACGGGGGCAGTGCAAGCAGCTGTAGCTGGGAAGATTTGGGGGCCAAAACGCGGCCGCCACCGATGCGGCATCCTTGCGTCATGGTCGTCCCCAAACGGCCCACGATCAGCCCAGCATCCGGCCACGCGCGGCCGAAACGCCCCGCAGTGGCTGCAGGGGAGGCGCAAAAGGACGCGCGCGCCCCAGCCGCGCAACAGCTCACTCCACCCGTGGTTGCGTGGGAGGGGGGGGTGCCGAGGTTGGCATGCAGCATGGGACCTGGGGCGATGGAGGCGTGGGCAGTCATCAAACTCACGCCCCCAGGGAGCAATGCAGCAAGCGAGCCCAAAACCGAGCAAGGGAGCAGAGGGGACCGGGCGCGCCGGCCGGCCGCCCAGCGAGCCATGGGCAAGAGGGGTGAAGGGGCGCCTGAAAGCGCCAGCGGCCGCAGGGCCGGGGCCGGGCAAACCCTGGCTGGCCGCCCATGCCCCGGGCCTTCGGTCACAGGACCCCGGAGCAGGGCGGCCGCCCATGGGACGACGCGGCGCGCGCAAAATACGGCTCGGCGTTTATCTTTTCGCAGGCAATAGCATGCGAGGGTGCAACGGCGGCAGCGGCGGAGCTGCCACCCAATCAGGGTCCTGGCGCTTTTTCTTTTTTCGTCTGAATTTAAATGGCCAATAGCGCGCACCCCGCGCGAATCGCGGGGCCAGATCGTCAGGGCGCAAAGCCCTGCGGCGGCTGCAGGGCGCGCAATCCGCACCCCGACCAATGGCGAGGTGGCCCGACCGACCTCAAGAGTAAGACGGGATGCCCGGCGCGGTGATGACGCTCGGCATAGGCATGCCCCAGACCATGCCGCTGCAGCCGGGTGGCGGCGAGGGCACGTGCGGCGCCGGCAGGGCCGAGAGCGCGTGGGGTACGGGCATGTGGGGCCAGGGGTAGCCCCAGTGGCCGCCCGCGGGCGCGGGCGCCGGCTGCGGCGGCGCCGGGCGCTTGGCGCCGAGCCGCGCGGGCTGCGAGTGCGGCGGCGCGCGCGGC
>NW_014013257.1:13277-29956 GCF_000611645.1 Monoraphidium neglectum | reverse complement strand
CAACAAACCCACCTGAATTTGGCGATCTGCTCATCCAGATTGGCGCCCGCCCTCAGTAATTCCATCAGCACCGCCCCCTTGCGCCGCTGCTCCCCCAGGGTCTGCGGATTCGCGTTCGTGTGTCACACACAGCGGCGCGCCCGCGGCCGCGCCGAACGCTCGCTGTGCTTAGCGGAGGATGTCCCAACCCACAGGGACCCAAGCGGGATCCGACGCGGGCCGAGAAAGGCGACGGCGGCTCTGGGTCGGCTGCCGCCTTGCGCGGAGCTGAACAGGGGTGTCTCTCCACTTATCACAGCCATGCGGGTCTCCCGGGAGCGCATGCAAGCGACGCATGCGCATGCAGGGCTGCGCAGGCAAATCGCTGGGGTTCACGCGAAGAGGGTGACGTTTAGACCGTCTCACGCTCACCAGCTTGGTGCCTTCGGGCAGGCCTTCTAGATCGACGAGGGCGCTGTCGCCCTGCACCTCCGCCTCTTGCTGCCGCCGCATCCGCTCCTCCTGCTGCTGCTCAAGCACGTGCGGCGGCAGGGGCGGGCCGCGCGGGCGGCCCCTGGGGGCGGCGGCGGACGCGGCGCCGCTGGTGGAGGCCGCGGCGCCGCTCTCTGCGCGGTCGTCATCGTCTATGCGCCCCTCCAGCATAGCTAGCTCCTCGGCGTCGTCCTGGATTGTGTTGTATGGTATAGGCATGAACAGTGCGCTATGTGGACATTGGTACCGAGGTAAGCGACGAACGGCTTGTTTCTTGCGGTCTGCGTGTTGTCGTACCCCGCATGCACCGGTGCAGCATGTGATGTGGCGGCCGCTGCAACCACACCCGAGCGCCTTCGCACCACAAGGCCATCCGGATCTATCTCCCTAAGGATCTCATCCAGCTGCTTCTCCAGTTCCGCATCCAGGTCGGGCTTTGGCGCCGCTGCGGCGGTGTTTGCAAGTCTGGGCCGGATCACTGCGCGCCTCACAGGCACGTGCGATACTGCGACGTTTCTAAGACAGCGATACGAATATTTGTATACAGCGTTCATCCTTGCAGCAGGAGGCCAGATCGTGGTCTCGCCGTCAACAGAGCGGCCTAAACGGATCAAAAGCTGCAGTTTCTAGGTTTGTATGCCACAGATACATATATTACGTTCAATAACTGTACAGCGCGCTACCGGTATCGTGGAGGTGCCAGCGGCGTGTCACTCCATCGTCTCCCGGCTGGTTGACGCCGCTCCTGCTGCTGACTTGGTCAGCGCAGCGAGCAAGCAGAGTATCATGTGAGTGCGGCAACAACAGTATGTCAAAGCAGTCAAAGGCAGCAGCACATATCCCTTGGATTTATCAAACGAGAAAGGATGTGCCCTGCCTTTAGTAGCAATGCCCAGCCAGCCATGACCCCCACACCCGCATCACCCCACGCCTGCTGCCTCCACCCCCGCCACAGCAGAGCGCGCACAGATAGATGTCGCTGTCATCCTTTCACGCCGTCACGCGGCTCCCAGCCAGCGCCTCAATCCGCCTCCCAAGCCGCCCCTCCTCCGCCCTCAGGGCCCGCAGCCTCTGGCGGTTGAGGCCGCGAACCGCCTGCAAAACTGAGCCGTCGGCGTCTGACGGCGCCAGCGGCGTCGACGCCGCGGCGGCGGCGGCGTCCTCGATGCGCGATATCAACCGGCGAACCCGGACGCGCTCGGCCCTCAGTGCCTCTGGCGGGCCTGGGGGCGGCGAGGGTTGCGCGTGGGACCTTTTTTGGGGGGCAGCGGACGCAAGGGGACTGACAGGCTCTGCAGCCGCAGGTCAGGAGCAGCCGCGGGTGACGCTTGTGGACAGCCCTCAAATCGAAAACGCCGCATCGTAATGTGTGACCTCGACTCCGCCGTCCGGCCGTTGTCAAAACAGAAAGGTGCGCGGCTCGAAATAATTCTGCCCCCAAAACCATGGGGGGAAAGGGCCCCGTGGCGGCAGCCCACGGCCTGATGCACCCCCCGTCACCCACCGTCGAAGGGCGGCGGCTCGAGCCAGGGCACCTGATCGGCGTTCTCGAATTTGAAGCCCGCGGTGTCCATGCGCGACAGGGGCGGGGGCGCGCCGTCGGCCGGCTCTGGCGCCGCTAAGAAGCCGTACTGGAAGAGGGCCTGCACGCACGCACGTCAGCAGGGTCGACAGATACAAGTCTTGCTGTGTGCCAACCAACTGGCTGTCTGTCCGACAGATTCAGCCAGTGATGGTGTGTATCAATTTCAGTTTGGGGGCTAACGCTGCTGAGGGTATCATGCATGGAATGATATCAAAGAGGTGTGAGCAACAGGGGCTGGGGTTGAGGTTGCGTATGTAGGGGGGGGGGCAAGCTGCAAGAGCAGGGGTTTATCTAGTATTGTAGCAGCACGCGAGGCGCTGCCGCAAAAAGTAACACAGCCCTGGGACAGGAAGCACGCCCGCTGGGCCCCTTTACCCACGTCGTCGGGTGCGAGATGGTGGTACCGCAGGCAGACCTCCTGGCCTGCCCTCATGGGCCCCCCGGCCCGGAAGAAGAAGCACAGCTGGTCGCGCTCTGATTGAAGCAGCCATCAGGTGATGTGTCGGTCGGTTGGACGGTGGGTTGGTTGGTTGGTTGGTTGGTTGGTTGGTTGGTTGGTTCGTTGGTTGGTTGGTTGGTTGGTTGGTTGGTTTAAAGCAGCTCGCCCCAAGCGCTCCCGCCCATGACGGCCGCACGCTTCTGCTTTGCCCTTCCCGCGGCCAATGACCAGCCCTGCTGCCGCGCGCCCCTCCGAGGGGGCAGGAGTCCCCTCCAAGGGCGGAGGCACACCCTGCCATGGGCCCACATCGTCCTCATCCACTCACCGGTCGCATTGATACAGCGCCGCATGTCTGCGCGCGAGAGGCGGTCCCCCACCCCCAGGTCCATGTCGCAGGGCCGCAGCTCATACCTGATAGAGACACGCAGAGATACTGTAGATGAGAAGAAACTCATCATGTGACTGCATCGCTGTCGCTGATCAGAGGGCCTAAAAAGCAGCAGTGCAGGTGTTCCTGGTGCCCTGCCGGCCATCCAGACATTTGCGGCGGTCCTCACATCTGCGGCGACAGCGGCGCTCGCGCGGCGCCCATCCCGCCTCTGCCGTGCTGCTGGCAGTGGTGCAGACACTGGCGCTTGGTCGCGGCCGGTGACCACTGCCCGCCGTGCCGCCTGCCTGCACGCGTGTGCAGCAAAGCCAAAAACGGCGGCCGCAGTCGCGCGAGGCGAGGCTCGCGCGCGGCAGCTCTGTGTGTACTTCGCCCCGCCCCAGCGCCTCACGTTGTCGAGCAATTATTTGCGTGGTTTGCCAGCTCAAGGACGGGCACCATCGCCGTGTCGTACCGCCCCCTGTGGCTGGCCTTGAAGGAGCGCGTGGAGTGGGTGACGACCGCAGCCCCGAGGTCTTGAAGGGAGAACCCCTCCTGCACCAGCCGCGCCCCGTTGCTCGCCCTGCGGCGGCGGGGTTCGTCGATGCGGCCCGCACACGCTGCATTTGTCTGGAGCGTACGCACAGCCAAAAGGAGGAGCGACCCGCTGCGGGGTTGAGAGGACTTTGTCGCGCCCAGCCAGCGCCCCTGGGCGTTGGGCGCCCGGACTGACAGCTGTCACGGCGTGGCTGGTGCATGCACGCCACATGCATCTTCATTTCACATTACCCATGCGCGTCACAGAGCCAACGAGGGAGCCGGCAGCAACGCTGCCGGCACGAGCGCAGGGCCCAATACCGGGCAACGCACCTGCCCAGCTGTCAGGCGGGCAAGTGGGCGGAGCCCCACAGTCCGGGGCCCTCAACGCGCGTGACAACTTGGCGCGCAGGACACATGCACACACGTACTTATGCATGCAGCTGAGCGACAATGGCATGCAAATTTCTGCTGCCGTCCGCGCAGCCAGGACAGCGCTGCCCCTGCAGCCGCAGGCCTTGGCCTCACCAATACTGGGCTACCTTTGCCTGGCCGTCTAAAATGTAGTCGGCCTGCAACGGTTTTGATCGCACGTTTGGGAGCGGCGCCGGCGACTCTCTACATGCCCTCAGCACGCCAACTCGCATCAAATCACCCACCCATCCCCGTCATGCGTGGCGGGCCCACCATGTCTGTCGACCCCAGCAGATGGAGGTAGTCACTGGGGAAGCTGCCGAGAGAAACCGCGGTCGACCCCGGCCTCAGTGTTGGCAGGCCAGACAGCCACCGCTGGTGGCGGCCGCCCGGCTCCGACGCCGCTCGCAGGATGATGGCGCCGATCTCTGGGTACGATTTGTCAGTATACACGGGAAACCTGCAGAAGGTATGTGGAGCACGTACATATATACTTCCGTGCATGTGTACAGGCCGGCACAGACTCTGATCGGATGACCATCTGAAGGTTCCGAGGAGGTTGGTTGGTTGTGTTGCATGGGTGACACTGCAAGGCACTCCGTGTGGCACGCTAGCTGCAGTTTTCAGTGGCTTTGGCGGCGAGGAGGTGAGGGGCCCTGGGCGGCCTGATAGGATGCCGCGTCCACTGGATGTCATGGCATGACGGCCATCCGCAGCCAGCAAGCAGTGAGCCTCGCTGACACCCACCAGAGGGCGAGGCTCATGGGCACCTTGATCAGCAAGTCCCCTTTTGCGGCGATGTCCTTGGCAGCATACATGCCGCGCAGCCCGCCGCTCGTCATCACATTCACATTGACCTGCGAGGCCATGATGGTTTGGGCAAGGAAACGGCCCCGGGGAGGGGAGGAGGGGGCGAGGTTGTGAGGGAGCGAGTGGGTGATCTGGTGCCTGCTGGTCACCTGGCCCGGCAGCGCCTGGTTGGGTGGCCGGGCCGCCTCGCCGGCAGCAGCCTCCCGGAGGATGACTGCCGCCGCGCGCCTGCTGCCCTGCTGCCGGCTGGTACTGCAGAAGCCAGGCTCGCGGGCCGCCCAATTCCCATCCTCCCTACATGCGGGCAGCAATGCGGTGTGTCTCCGGGACGCAAAAAATCCGATCAAGGGAGGCCCGACGTTACCAATTCAATGCCACGTATGCACGCACCTCGCCGCCGCTATTTCTGACCCACTCAATGAGCTCTGCGTCGCTCGCGCTGGCCCCCTTCCCCCTGCGAGTGCCTCCCCCGACACTGCTGCCCGTGCCTTTGCTGGCCCGGAGGTTGCAAAAAAATAGAGAGGCCAACCCCAGGGCGACGAACAGCAGCGCGGCGGCGCCCAAGCTGGCGTGCTGGTGCTGAGGGCCCGCGGTGCCCTTGCTGTTGCGCCGCATCAGAAACATGCTGGCGGTGAGGCGTGCACGAGCAGGCACAGAGGCATCCGAGGTTGGTCGGGGGCGGCGGCGTGGTGCGAGCGGGCCAAGCAGGCTTGGGAAAATGCGGGCCAGCAATCAAAGCGGACAAGGGGATGTGAAAGTTGGAGCGCCGCAGGTTGGAGCGAGGGTTCAAGCGAAGAAATGAGTCGACGGAGTCCGAGGGCAGTTGAGTTGGCGTCCAAGATATGTGTGCACGCGGCCGAGGTTGGTCTCATGATATGGTAGGGCACCGCTGTGCACGCGGATGGCGATTTGGAGATACTGTGCTTACAATTAAACAAGGGTATGAATGGTTGCACGAGCGGTGCACGGGTCAGGTGGAGTCTTAGCAAGGTTCTGTGCTGACATTGCTTGGCAGTCATCCAGCTGGGTCGCAGTGTTGACTGTAATTGGGAAGGCGGCCTCTTGTTGGGCTGTGTGGGCACTCAGCACCAGTATTTACAGCTTATGATATTCATGGCTGCCAGTGAACCCCTCCTAGCTGCAGACCGCACCAGGCTGCAAGAGTGCAATCTGATCATGCAAGTGCTGATGCGCTGCAGCAGGTCACCGGTTTTTGATGTTGGTTATCCGCTGTGTGGCTCATAGCGGGTGTTTCAGCCCATGGAGCGCTACTTGCAACCTTATCCGACTTGTATGTCTAGTTTTTGTTTTGGGTGACATCAGCGCGCGGTGACTGCGTCCGTCAAGTGATCATCACGGTGACGAACGCACCCGGCACACGATGGACGCAGCTGCTACGGTACTACAAACTAGATGTTACACTAGACGCCATACATATAGTGGAGACAACATTTTTGATCAGTCCACACATGTGAGGGTTGGTGCGCTACCAAGATCTCGAGCACGGTACCTGCGATCTTAGTCTGCCAGCGTTCAGCACGCTCCGGTGTGGCAAAAAGAACTTGGATTGTAAGTTCAGCAGCGCCTACCAGTGGTGGCAGCATCATGTCCGTGCTCGTTGCGGGGGACAGCGGCGCCACCGCAGCGGCCGTGATGCGCACAACACCCCAAGCCTTGACTTTCCTCCGCCTCACTCTTCCCCTTTCCATGCCTGCAACAAGACTTCGCTTGATCCTGCTCTTGGCAGGTACACAACTATCAACACCGCCCTTGAACGCCAAGATGGCCTTTCCTGCCGTGCCCAAGCGCACCCTCGGCAAGCAGGTGGGGTTCGCCAGAGCAGCATCCTGCCTCATTGCTTGCAGAACCCCACTTGCAGCAGCGACAAGCCCAAAGTTGCAGCAGGGCTCGTCGCGCCACGCGTGCTGTTCACTGGCCGCACCGCAGGCGCATCGCAGCTGTCGGCGTCGTCCCCTCGCGTCGGCTGCTGCAGGCGGCGCCGCTGCACGCGTCCCTGGGTCAGTTACCCCGCACCCACCCTCAGCAGATGCCCTCCTACACAGAGGGCTAATCCTTCATCATCCCTGCGCCTCATCCCTCCCCTGAAGGCCCCCGAGGTCCCTTCCACAGTTCATACACTCTCACGACCCCCAGTGAACAGGCCCAAGCCAACCCAACGACTGGCCCCACATTCAAACCACCCGCTCCCCACCCCAAAACATACAAAACCCCAGGGCTTGGAGGTCTCCGCCCTGGGGCTGGGCTGCATGGGGCTGTCGGCCTTCTACGGGGCCCCCACAGAGGAGGGCGCGGCGCTGGCCGTCATCCACCGCGCGCTGGAGCTGGGGGTGACGCTGCTGGACACCAGTGACGTCTACGGCCCCTTCACAAACGAGGTGGGCGGGGGTGGGGTCGAGGGGTCGAGGGGTCGAGGGTTCGAGGGGCGTGGTGTCTGCGCCAGCGTGACCGATGTTGTTGGACGGAGCTGAGGGGCTTGGTGCCGGTTGGTCACAAAAGCCAGGCGGGCAAGCGTTTGAAACATGCAGGACTGGCGATCAGTATTCAAAGAGGCCGCCAGAGCCTGCGCAGCCGCAGGCGGGCGCAGCATTTTGGGGGTGCAGGGAGCAGGACTGCGTGCCTGTGTGGCACTGCTGTCCTCAGCTGCCCTCTGTTTGGGCCGCACAGGGGGAAACGCTGTGCGGCCCAAACATCGCCATCTGCGCTGACGTCATCAAGGGCCCAGAGGGTGGCGGCGTCCCAAGTCCATCGCCATCCGCCGGCCCTGTGCTGGCGCTTTCGTCGGCCCCTGCATATCACCCCCTTTTCGCTCCGTCCGCGCCCGCCACCGCGCCCCCTCCCTCAGGAGCTGGTGGGCCGCGCCATCAAGGGGCGGCGAGACCAGTACACGATCGCCACAAAGTGCGGCATCGTATTCGGGTGCGTGCGCCTGGGAGCTCCTGGCAGCTGCCCCCCGTGCATGGCGCCGCTTGCAGCCGCTGCCGACGCTTATGACCCGCCATTCCATGCAAAAAGCACCTCAAGCCAAGGCAGGGTCTGGGTCGTTCCTGCGTTCTGGGTTTGATGCCCGCCGACCTGCACAGCTGGCCGGCCGCAGGGCAGGCGCCGCGCACCCTTGCGATTCGCGTGCGTCGGCATCGCGTAGCCCCACCCCGGCCCTCTCTTTCATACTCGTCTCCCTGCAGCCACCGATGCTGCCGACCCCTCGCCTGGCGCTTTGCGTGTGTAATTAAAAGTGTGCTGACGGGACCTCCCATTGAGCGGCTGTTGGAGCGGCTACTGGCGCCGTGGACGGCTGCCCACGCGCGCCCCTCGCCTGCGCCACCCCCAAGCCTCGAAACCGTTGCACCCCTTCTGCCCCCCCACAGGAAAGATGGCAGCCGTTATTTCGACGGCAGCCGCGCCTACGTGCGCGCGGCGTGCGAGGCGTCCCTGAAGCGCCTGGGCATCGACACCATCGATCTCTACTATCTGCACAGGTGGGTTGGAGGCCTGATGTTGTAAACGAGTTGGGCACTCAGCAATTCGATCATGATGTCGGTACCTTTCTCCAAGCCCTTTTGAATGCTTGCTCCTCTGGCCCCCACCTCACCTCACGCCACGATGATGGGTGTGGGACTTGGGGTTTTTGATGGGTTGTGCCACCACCAGCGCAACAGCTGCGCACAGCCAGCGAGCGCGTCGGGTGTCTTGGCAGCAGGCGGCGTCCCCTTGGGCCTGATGCTGATCGCACCGCGTGCCTCAACCATGCCAGGGTGGACCCGAACACTCCTGTGGCCGAGACTTTTGCAGAGATGAAGGTGGGCGGACGGCTGAGGGTCCATCTGTGTCTGGTCACATGGTTCAATGAGCACGCATTACCGCTGACATGCGCCTTCACAGCGCAACATTGCAGGCCCTTCATACGGCCTGTGATTGCTCCAATGTGTGGAGCACCTTCCTCCTTAGCTTGCAAATCGCCTTGCCAAAGACTCAGTCAGCTGTGAGCTTGCGTACTAATTTGTTCATCATCACAAGCAACCCGCGCACCTGAAAAACCGCATCGATCAGCCGCCATCACCAACCACCCAACCAACCGCGATCCACCGCCGCCCCACCGCAGGCCCTGCAGGCTGAGGGCAAGGTGCGCCACGTGGGCATCAGCGAGGCGTCACCCGATGACATACGCGCGGCCCACGCGGTGACGCCCCTGAGCGCGGTGCAGCTGGAGTGGTCCCTCTGGTCCCGAGACGTGGAGGTGCGCGGCAGTGCACCTTCACATGGACTTCATGGAATGTTGATCACGATCGTAAACCGCTGTCCTGTTACATGGGTGGTCACATTGTAAGAATGCCCTGGCCTGCGTGCGTGTGTGTGTGCACGTGTTTGGTGCCGCTCGTGTTAGTGTGTGTCGGTGCATGTGTGTGTGCGTGCGTGCGCATGCGTGTGTGCGTGCGCGCGCGCACGTGCAGGTGCATCTGCCGTGTGTTTGCGCGGTGCAACATCATCCGCAACTCCTCCCTTTCGCCCCCTCCTTCACCCCTCCCCCCCAAGGATGACATCATCCCGGTCTGCCGCGAGCTGGGCATTGGAATTGTAGCCTACTCACCCCTCGGTCGCGGTTTCCTCACGGGTGCGCCCGTCTGTGGTTGGGTCAAAATGCTTGGAATAGTGACCGGGAAAATATCAGAATCAGGATCAGGATTAGGATGGTCAGCGTCACGCCGTCGCCCGTATCTGTGGCTAACCAGGTACAACCCTCCGGACACTTCCCCTGTGCTCCATGCGCCGGCGCCCGCAGGCGCCATGCCGCCGCCCGAGCAGCTGCCTGAAAACGACTTCCGTCGCAACCAGCCGCGATTCAAGGAGTACGAGAAGGCGAGCGGGCGCATGCATGACAGGCGCTGCCGTAGATTGCAGCTGCCACTTGCTACAGCCGCTTGCCACTGCGGACCGCTCTTGCATGTTTCTCCCGCCTGCATGTTTCTCCCGCCTGCATTGCTTGGTCCTGAGGGTATCAATTTCGCCTCCCAAAAGTACTCTGCGTGTGTGCAAACCTGATCTTTGTCTTGGTCCATCAGTGCACCCATACGCCCCGAATCCCTCATTCCGCATTCGTCCCATGCACTCGTATGACGCTCAAACAACTGTGAGCAATACTCACCATGCACACCCCCCCTCCGCCCTCCCTGCATGTGCCTCCCAATTTGCACCCTGCGTGCCGGTCTCCCTCAACCCTCAAACCCCCAGAACATGGCCCTGGTGGAGAAAATCAAGGGTGTGGCGGCCGCCAAGGGCTGCACCCCCGCGCAGCTGGCGCTGGCCTGGGTCATCTCCCGGGGCAGTGACGTCGTCCCCATCCCCGGCACCACCAAGGTGGGCGTGCCCTGAACTGCTGAGGGTGTTTGTGTGTGAGGGTTTAGGGTTTGGGGTTTGGGGTTTGGGGGTTGGGGTTGGATGGTCGGTGGGGGGCGCAGCATGGGGCAGTGACGTGCCCGTGAAAGGCCGTGAGCATGCGCGGCTGGTGTTGCATGGCCAAGGCAGGCGCCTGTTGCTGGGGGGATTGCAGGTGCGGCAGAAGCCGGGCCCAGGCATGCCCCACACAGGGGGATGACTGGGCACGGCTGTGCACGGCTGTGCATGCCGTGCCTGGCTGGGGGGCGTGGGCATGCGGATGTCTTGCAATTCAGGGAAGGAAAAGTCCAGCCTGGAGAAAAAATAAATGCCTATAAATGGACGTCGTTCATGCGCAGTAAGTTTACAGCGCATTGTAGAGGATTCGATCATCCTTCTCAATGCACTGTGAAGCCACTGCGCATTGCACTTCATGCTGGCACCAGCTGTCAACCCCTTGGCTGACGACTGCAGGAGAATCACCCCGGTCAAAAGCGGTCAAACACGTCGAATCTCTTGGTCAAACCCTGCAGGTGGCGCGTCTGGAGGAGAACGTGGGTGCCTTGGCCGTGGAGCTCACCTCCGCTGACCTGGCGGCACTGGATGGGCTGGGGGCGGAGGTGCAGGGTGACCGCTACCCAGACATGAAGAGTGGGTTCATGGGCTGGGAGGGCCCGCTGCAACCTTACTTGCTGCATGCTGTGTTATGCCCATGCGACGCAGGCTGCAGCCCACACCAGCGGGGAAGCCATGCCGCGCTTGTTGCCCGCATTGCAATGGGTTCAAAATCAAGTTCAGAGGATTCAGGGCTACATGCTTCACCTGAAATAATGTATTGTAGAATAATATTTCAAGGATGCCGGCAGGCGTTTTGCGGCCTGATCACCCCTTCACTGTCCCCCCCCCCGGCATGACAACCTGCAGGCATGACATACCACTATGGTCGCAAGTGATAGGTAGCAAATGGAAACTTGAAAATAGCATATTGGTTGGCTGGAGGGGTTGCACTGCGCACATGTAACAACTGTGCCATTGTGTCGCTGGTGTATGCCAGGGCCAATTGCATCAAATACAGTAAAGGCCATGGTTGCCTGCTTTGAAGCAGTCTTCCAGGTCCCCAATCGAGTCCGAGGTGCCTCGCGTGCGACGCAAGTGGAGGACACCCCTCCACTCAACGTGCCACCCCCTTCCATTGCTGCAAGCATTGGCGACCAGGGTGTTGGGATCCACCCTGTGGGGCTTTGAGCAGGGGCTGCAGGCGGCGTGTCAATCAGCAGGCCGAGGGGCAAAGTGGACCAGCGCGCAACAGCAGCCTGGGCACGCAGCGCTCGCTCGTACCTGTGGACACCCATTCGACTGCTGGGCTTCACCTTACTGCCAGGGCACCACTCCTAGCTGCGGGCCACACCTCACAATTGCTCTCAGTTTACAGCCGGCTGTCTGCATCATCAGTGTTTGGTGTTGGTTGGCCGCTTTGTCGCTTTTAGCGGGCGAGTCGGCTCGTGGAGCGCAACATGAAAGATCTGTTATGTTGTAGTGTATTGTTTACGTCTTGGATGACATCAGCACGTGGTCACTGCGTCCGTCCACCGTTGATGACGAACGCGCCCGGCACACGAGGCATGCAGCTGCTGCTACACACCAGACTACCAATGTGTCGTGATAAAGGCAGTCATCAATCGATTCGCACATCCGAGAGGGGGTGCACCAGAAAGATCTCCAGTGCTTGCAATTTCGCGGGAATCCAGCGCGCTCCGGTGTGGCAAAACGACTTGTGACCGTAAGGTTACAGCGTCTAGCAGTGGCTTCAGCCCGGTGTCCGTGATGGTGGCAGGGCAATGCGGCGGCACCCATGAACCCAAGCGGCCGTGATGGGCACGGCACCCCAAGCCTGAACTCACCTCCACCTCCCTCCTCCCTTGTCAATGCCTGGAATAGGAGTCACTTTGATCCCGCGCGTGGCAAGTGCACCCTGACCACACCACCACCCTTCGACAGCAACAGACCAAGATGGCATTTCCTGTCGTGCCCAAACGAGCCCTTGGCAAGCAGGTGGGGCTTCCCAAAGCAGCATCTCGCCTCCTTGCTTGCTGGAGCCCCACTTGCAGCAGCAACGAGCCAGAAAAAATTCAGTGTGCCTCCTCCCACCAGGCGCGCTAAGTGGCCACGCGCAGGCGCATTGCAGCCGGCGTCCCCTCGAATCGCCCCGCAGCGGCCGACGTCGTCGCCACCGGCGCCCCCGCCAGCGCCGCCAGCCCCGCAAGTAGCCTCAGCAGATGGCCGTCACACAGGAACGCCAATCTTTGGGTCGAAGAGCCTGAATTTCATCCCGCCCCACCACAGAGCCTTCCCAGTGCTGATGACAATAAACCCTGCTGACCTGCAGCCCACAGCTTTACGACCGCTGAGTCGACGATACCGCCATGCAGAATCTTTGCCGTAATCATGACTGCCAGTCCACAGGCCGAAGCAAACCCATTGGACCTGCATAAAACCTCAACCCTCTCACAACGCAATCAAATCTAACCTTAGGGCCTGCAGGTCTCTGCCCTGGGGCTGGGCTGCATGAGGCTGTCGTTTGCCTACGGTAGCCCCACAGAGGAGGGCGCGGCGCTGGCCGTCATCCACCGGGCACTGGAGCTGGGGGTGACGCTGCTGGACACAAGTGACATGTACGGCCCCTTCACAAACGAGGTGGGCAGGTGGGGGAGGGGCGTAAGGGGTGGGGGCAGTACTGGCCGATGGATGTTGGGGCCAGCAGGTTCCAGGGGGGCTCAATGCCAGCCGGCCAAGCAAGCCGAGTGAGCAAATAGGGCGAAGTGTGCGTGGGTGTTTGAATTAAGATTAGCAGGGAGCTTGCGCGGCCCCCCAGGCCGGCGCTGCCGTTGACCGGGCTGCTGACCAGCACCCTGTTTTGCAGGCGCGGGAGGGCGTGTCAGCAGGGCACGCCTGCCCTCAGCAGCCCTGCTCGGGCCGCACAGGCGCCCTGTGATGACGTCATCGGGGGGCGGCGAGGACGGCGCCTTCCCCTGGCCCACTGCCTTCGCCCCCAAGTCCACCGCCGGCCCCTGTGCTGCCACTTTCTTCGGCCCCTTCAGATCCTTTCCCTTATCGCTCCATTCTGCCACCCCACCACTGCGAACCGTCTTCCATCCTGCCTGCCTTGCTCTCCTCAACCCTGCCCACCGCCGCGCCCCGGCCCCTAGGAGCTGGTGGGCCGCGCCATCAAGGGTCGGCGGGATCAGTACACGATCGCCACAAAGTGCGGCATCATACTCGGGTGCGTACGCCTGGGAGCTCCTGGCATCTGCTACCTTTGCTTGGCGACACATGCAGTCGCTGCTGGTGCCGACTCCGCGCAATTCACTGCAAAAGCGCATCTCGAGTCATGGCAACATTTGGGCTGTGATGTGCGTCGGCCCGCGCAGTCGGCCGGTTGAAGAGCAGATTGCCCGTCTCCTGACGCTTTGCGTGCGCCTGCAAGGTGGGGCTGTGCCTCATCCCTCCCTTGCAGCCTAGCCTCCCTTCCTGCTGCGTAGCTGCGGCCGCTCCAGCATTGCGCATGCCGTCGACCGGCGGGCCCGAATCTTCCGCGGCCGTCGCCGATGCTGCTGCTGCCGCCAACAATTCCCGGGGCGGATCCTTTGTGCTGGGACCTGAGTGCAGCTTTTGAAGACTGCAGTGATCATGCTTGCCAGGTACACCCTGCTAGGCACACACAAGCGCCCCCTCAGCATGAGCCTGTTGGACACCATCGTATATCTTATGCCCCCACCCAGGCAAGACGGCAGCCGCTCGCTCAACGGCAGCCGCGCCCACGTGCGCGCGGCGTGCGAGGCGTCCCTGAAGCGCCTGGGCATCGAGACAATCGATCTTTACTACCTCCACAGGTGGGCTGGCGGCCTAAGACAAAAGCAGAAGAGTTGGGCCTTAGCAACCATTTCGAATATCTAGTACCTTTTCATAAGCCCTTCTGACATCGCTTCTCTGTCTCTTCCTCACCTCGTGTGCTGAGGCCGGGCGTTCAACACGGGTTTTCTGGTGGGTGGCGTCGCCTCAGTAGCGACGGCAGCGCACGGGCGGCGACCGCATCGGGCGCCCAGGCATGTTTCAGGCCGCCGCGCGCGCCACCCTCAACAACGCCCGCATCCCCATCCGGGCCCCTGCCAGGGTGGACCCAAAAACCCCAGTGGTCGAGACGTTTGCAGAGATGAAGGTTTGCAGCTGCAGGGGAATCCTGCTGATGGAGTCATGTGTTTGGATGAGCACGCCCTACTGTCAACATGCGTTTTTACGACGCACCGTTGCAGGCGCTTCGTTCTGCCTGGTCTTGCCTTGGAGCAGCTGATGAGCTCCCTCCACACCTTGCCAATCTCCCGGTCAAATACCTTGTGCATCTGCTGCAAACCCGCGCAATTACTCATCACACATGAACCCACATATATGATCGACTGCATCGATCAGCCACCAACATCCACTACGCAACCGTCGCCCCACCGCCGCCCACCCCAGGCGCTGCAGGCGGAGGGCAAGGTACGCCACGTGGGCATCAGCGAGGCGTCACCGGATGACATACGCGCGGCCCACGCGGTGACGCCCCTCAGCGCGGTGCAGCTGGAGTGGTCCCTCTGGACCCGAGACGTGGAGGTGTGCTTACCCAGGCTCAGACCATTTGATGATGTGCTGTGGCTGTCTGTTTCCAATCGCATCCCTGCGTGACGTCCTTGCATTGCAGGCCTCACTTTACTGAGCATCTTGCTGCCGGAAGCCTCTCTTTTGATTAAGGCCGTTCCTTCATCCCCTTCCTCTCCATTGCTCCCTGCCTGGCCCACCTAACCGCACGCCAACCCATTCAGTCATCCGCCTTTTGTTGCCTTGAAGACGCGGCCCTTGCATGCATGGCCCCAGGGGCCCACCTTAACCTTAAACCCTAAACCCTGAATCGTGGGGCCCCACACCAATTTCTGCTCTCCCTTGCTCGAAGCCCTTCATCCCCGACGAGCCCCCGCCATTCAGCGTCCTGTGTGGCCTCCATCTGACTGGCCCACCCGCGCACGCCCTCACTGTTTCACGCGGCCCCCGTCTGCCCCTCGTCTCAAAAAAACATCCCGTTGTATACCTCGGTGTATACAACGTGCAGAACAATACAACTGATACATGGGAATCCTCGTTGTATTACACGACTTGTATACAACGTTGTTTACAACGAGAAACAACGGACGGTTGTTTACAACGGGAAACAACAGGGGTCTGTGTTGTATACATACCTGCCCTGCGGCTGGGCGGCGCATGCGCTTTCATGGTGCTTCTATGGCTGCTGTGCTGCTGGTGCCAAGCCTGGTGATGCCACCCTGTCATGGTGCACCTGAGATTACACAAAGCGTGCCGTCATCGCTGCCATGTTCATTGTTGCAAGCCCACTTGCGGCTGTGACTAAATGTGCAGCAAGTTGCTAAATGCCCATATTGTGGTGGAAGGGGGCTAAACAAGCAAGTGGTCTGCACAAAACACCTTGCATGTTGCGAGCATGTGTGCAGCCCTATGCACTATAAGGACCGTGCCAACGGCTATCGTGAAATCCCTCAAACAAATGTGTGAAGAATGGGGGTATACAACACTTGCACGCCAGTACTCGCCGCTAGCTAGCTCAGCAACACCACTGGCAGCTGCCACCCTTTGTTCATACCATGCCTGCAACCTAAAGAGCCGCTTGCCGACTTTCCATCAACGGTTGCAGCACAGCTTCCTCTGCTGCTGTTGCTGCTGCTATCCTTGCATGGGAGACATCAAAGGGTTGACGCAGTGGGTACAACCGTTGCGCTCCCCAAGGCTTGTTGTGCGGACAAGGCTTGTCCGCACTGGATCCCAGCGCCACAGGCATTCTCCCTCAATTAGTGCACCCATTGGCATGCCCCCGCTCTCTCAATCACACACAGCCCCTCGTCCCCAAGTGACCCTGCTGCAAGTCCCCCCACAACCTCAAAACCCCTGCCGCCCCCCCTCCTTCACCCCCCCTCAAAGGATGACATCATCCCGGTCTGCTGCAAGCTGGGCATTGGAATCGTTGTATACTCGCCCCTTGGCGCCGGCTTCCTTACGGGTAGGCGCATCTGTGGGTGGCCTAAAAACAACATCTGGATAATCATCGGGGTGAAAATCAGGGTTAGGATTGATTTGACCATGGCGTCCCGCGATCCCTCCTTCTATGCATGGGCCCCCGCAGGCGCCATGCCGCCGCCCGAGCACCTGTCCGAGGACGACTTCCGCCGCAACTCGCCGCGCTTCCAGGCGTACGAGAAGGCGAGCGGGCACCCCCTTGATACACAGCATGCGCTGCTGCTCACCGCCGCGGCCGCTGGCTGCGCCCGGTTGCCATCGCCCATCGCCTCTGCTACTGCCTGCTCCCTGCATTGTGTTGTCTACGAGGCCAGGGTACTACTGTTGGTTGAAAACGTTTGATCATGTGGCTGCAAGTCTGAGCTTCGTATTGGTCCACCAGCGTCCCCGTGCCGGCACGCACCCGTGCGCCCCAAACCCCTGATTCCACACTCCTTGCACTTAATCCTGCGATGCTCAAACAACCCCCACAACACCCCTGCAAGTCCCCGCTCCCAACCCCTGCCCTGCGAGCCCCTGCCAACACACCCTCCCTCCCTTCCTTGTAT
>NW_014013257.1:9279-12794 GCF_000611645.1 Monoraphidium neglectum | reverse complement strand
CCCCCGCGCACCCCCCCCCCAACCCTCAACCCCCAGAATATTGCCCTGGTGGAGAAAATCAAGGGTGTGGCGGCCGCCAAGGGCTGCACCCCCGCGCAGCTGGCGCTGGCCTGGGTCGTCTCCCGCGGCAGCGACGTCGTCCCCATCCCCGGCACCACAAAGGTGAACGTGCGCTGCAGCGAGCCGCGAGAGTTTGTGTGTGGGGGGCCGGGATGCAAGCAGTACGGTGATTTGCGGCCGGGGGGCTGAAAGGGAAGGAGAGATGCAGCCTGAGGGAAGCCAATGGATGCACTCACTTAACGCCCATTGACTTTACAGAGCATTTTTCGAATTCGCTCACCCTGTTAATAACGCAATGTGCAGTCATAGTGGATTGAACAGGATGAGCTTCACCCCGGTCAAACGCGGTCAAACGCCGTCGACCACCTCGAACCTCGCGGTCAAACCCCGCAGGTGGCGCGCCTGGAGGAGAATGTGGGCGCACTGGGCGTGGAGCTCACCGCTGCTGACCTGGCGGCACTGGATGGCCTGGGGGCGGAGGTGGTGGGGGACCGCTACCCCAACATGAAGGGTGGGTCCACGGGAGGGCCGAGGGGTGGATGTGGGTGCGGGGTAATTTTCCTTCATGAAGGGCGGGTCCATGGGAGGGCCGCCGCGCCTGCCGCACCCATCTCGCATTATTTTGGGGTGCAATGTCATCCTGGGGCTGGCTGCAGCGAGGTCTCGTGCTTTCGGGGGGGGACGCGCAAGGGACAGCGCTGCTCTTTGTCGCTCGCTGCAAAGGGGGGCTGAGGGTTACGTTCTGAGGGCTCAGGGCTGAGGTCTTTCAATGGACCTCACATCCCAGCTTTGTATGTCCTTTGATGGGTGCTTGGTTTTCAGTGTCTCTAGGCATGCTGCGGCCTAAATCGCTCACCCCTCCCACCCCCTTCTCGCGCCCCCCCCCTTAACAAACACCCGCAGGCATGACATACCACTATGGTCGCAAGTGACAGGCGGCGCACGGGGCCTTGACACACAACGCATCAGCGAATGATGAGCCCGGGCGGTGGCAATGTGCACATATAATTGCAACTGAGACACATTGTTGCTGGTTTCGAACCTTGAAGAGGTCATTCATTGCATTGCTGTGAAGCGAATTCCCAACTGCCTGCTCACAAGCAATCTGCCAGATTCCCGGTGGGAAGAGTGCATCACGTGAGGGTCGCCAGACACGGCAATATCGCCATTGTGCTGCGGCCAATGAGCCAAATGATGTGTGGTCGGCAACACGCGTGGCGCTTCAATGCGTGGTTTACACCATCCGTCCGCTCTTGCTGGTCTTGTCAGGGGGCACTTGGCCCCAAACCATCACTGTCACAACCTGCAGGGGGCTCGCTGCCGGCATTACCATAATTGATGCCAGTGTATGCAAAAAGGTTGTGCGAGTAATTTGAAGTTCAGCACATGGCCAGCAAGTAATGCGCAGCCCGTTGACATCTCTCTATCGGCCCAGTATTAAATTTCTCTATCGGCCCAGTATTTTCTTGCAAGGAAGAGCGCACCGTGTGACGCGCTCACACACATACGTATGCGCTTGTTGCAGCAGCTCTTGCCCAATGCCAGTCACAGGAGGGGCCAGCCGCAGCGCCTCTCACTTGCGACCGTAGTGGTACGACGAAGCTGCGGGGGGGGGGGAGGGGGCGATTGCCAATCCGGCAGCAGGGAGGATTGACCACGCCGCTGTTGGCCGAGGGGCTGTTGGCACCTTGTGACTCGAACATCACGCAGGTGCAGCTTGCGAAATGCAGATGCTTCAACACTTACCGGTTCCCACTTAACGACCGCCGCCCTCACCTGCTGCCACGCCGACCAGCTGAATGATTCAGCTCAACCGCGCAGCAAATCAAGGCGCGCCGGTCTCGCACGAAATTCACCAACGCAATCAAGCGCTGGTCGCGAGGCTGCTGAGCCCCTCAAGCTCCTTGCCGATTGACCCGCCCTTCACGTTCTCACCATTGTCCCCAACCACCTCCGCCCCCAGCCCCTCCCCTCCCATGGACCCACCCTTCATGTTATCGTAGCGGTCCCCCACCACCTCTGCCCCCAGCCCTTCCAGCGCCGCCAGGTCAGCAGTGTTGAGCTCCACACCCAGCGCGCCCACGTTCTCCTCCAGACGCGCCACCTGCAGGGTTTGACCAAGAGAGACGACGTGTTTGACTGCGTTGACCAGGGATACTAGAGCTGTTTTAGCAAGGTGTATTTGTTCACAACGTGCCGCAACAGGCTTGACGTCGCGTCTCTAGAATTCGCGGGATTCGCTTTCCTGCTGTGCCATAGCGGCTTCTCTCCTGCATGAAACTTGACAACCTGCCCTTGAGTGCCCCCCTCTGCACCTAGCCCTGACTGGCCCGTCATCCCCGTCCCTGCCCTCATCGACCACCCTCGGCGTGACCCGCCGCGCCCACCTTTGTGGTGCCGGGGATGGGAGCGACGTCGCTGCCCCGGGAGATGACCCAGGCCAGCGCCAGCTGCGCGGGGGTGCAGCCCTTGGCGGCAGCCACACCCTTGATCTTCTCCACCAGAGCAATGTTCTGGGGGGTTGAGGGTTAACCCTCCAACGTTGGAGGGTGGAGGGAGACGTGTGGGGGATCTGTTGAGGTTGTGGCGGTTGATCTGTCACACTACGGTAATGCACGGGAGAGATGTAGATGAGCTCAGAGTTGCGGCCACAGGTGATGGGTAGCTCTTGGGCAGAAAGCATGAACTTGGGCACGCATCCAACCAAACGATGCAATCAGCAGTCGGCGGTAGCGACCGGCCGCGGGCAGCGGCAGCGGCAGCGCCTGTCGATCGGGCGCCCCCTCGCCTTCTCGTATGCCTTGAAGCGGGGTCGCTCGCGGCGGATGTCCCCCTCTGGCAGCTGGTCGGGCGGCGGCAGCGCGCCTGGAATGAAGGTGGGCGCAACAACGAGGTGGCACAGCAAAACACAAGATGTTTCGTGAGTGGGTGTGGTTACCCGTGTTGCGCGTGGCAGTAAAACATGTGGGAGACAAAAGAACAAGTCTTGGCGAAGGCAATAAGGCGTTGTTTTTTTTTTTGCATGCTGCTGCGGTCCGCCTGAAGCACCGCTATGATCAGAAACCCTGACAAAGCTCCCATGCGTCCCACGTGTCTGCACATGCCCGCCTGCCACAAAAGTTAGAGCTGTGTTTGGACCAATTGCACGCCTTGCCCTGTGTCTGTTGCTGCCCCGCAGTTGCCCCAGAGTCCAAATTCATTGCAATGCCTGCCGTCTGCAGCAGATGCAGCATTGCACCAACCATAGCCGTTCAGGAGTGCAGGGACCGCCATCCGTCCAGGGCAGCCGCTGCACCCCTGGACATGTACTGCTGGCGGATGCGGCCCTGCAATGCACATCTTTATTCCACGCAGTGTGTCAAGATGAGAGCCCACCCGTGAGGAAGCCGCGGCCGAGGGGCGAGTAAGCCACGATGCCAATGCCCAGCTCGCGGCAGACCGGGATGATGTCATCC
>NW_014013257.1:0-8735 GCF_000611645.1 Monoraphidium neglectum | reverse complement strand
GGTGAAGGAGGGGGGCAAAGGGGGTGGACGAAATAAGGGAGGTGTGGAAGACGATACGCAAGCACACAGCGCAAGACAGGGCGCATGTACTTTCGCACGCACGCACGCACTCACGCACGCACGCACACACAAAAGCACACGTATGGCTTTTGGCATTCCATACATGTGACTGCACGTGTGACAGGACAGGTGTTAACAACTATGATAATCATGAACGTTCAGAGCAGCGCACCTCCACGTCGCGGGTCCAGAGGGACCACTCCAGCTGCACCGCGCTGAGGGGCGTCACCGCGTGGGCCGCGCATATGTCATCGGGTGACGCCTCGCTGATGCCCACGTGGCGCACCTTGCCCTCCGCCTGCAGGGCCTGCAGAGGACGGCAGGGGATGGCGGTTTATCACTGATACACAGTGCGTGTGTGGATTGATCGCGGCGCACTTTTGGATCAGCAAGCTTGTGAGGATGTCGGGCTGCAGCTCGACTCAACCAAAATAGTGGAAGCACAGAGCGTGCCAGCAAAATGTAGCCCCGAAACGGACTCGCCCTGGACGCAAGGAACGCCGCGTGATGTGCACGGCATCGCCGGTGCGTGACCAAACAGGGCTTCTGCAACGTCCAACAGCCTGTTCTTATGCCAGGGGCGTGCGTCCGAGGTGCCCTGTTTCCCCGAGGCCCCCCTCCCCTTGACGTGCCGCCCACCTTCATCTCTGCAAACGTCTCAGCAACCGGGGTGTTGGGGTCCACCCTGTCGGGCGGCGAACAAGCAAGGGCAGCAGGCGGCGCGGGCATCAGCAGGATGGGTTTGGGATGGAGATGCCGCAAGGCGTACAAACAGCAGCCCAGGCACGGCGCGGCCCCTCGAGCCTGTTGACGCCCTCTCAGATGCTTTGGCTGCAGCTCCCAAAGGTGCCTGCCAGGTGCGCCATGCCTGCTGCCATCCTCGTCGTCAACGTGCAGGGCCCGTCCTCCGCCGTCGATTCTCTGACAGCCCCCCAAGCCGAAAGAGCTGCTGCAACAACCACACTTCTGCAAGCCCAGCGCCTTGCGACGAATCTCATGCCTATGTTGCTGCAGTGCCAAGGCCCCAGCCCACCTGTGCAGGTAGTAAAGGTCGATGGTGTCGATGCCCAGGCGCTTTAGGGACGCCTCGCACGCGGCGCGCACGTGGGCGCGGCTGCCGTCGAAGGAAGGGCCGCCGGGCCTGGGTGAGGTGCAAAGGGAGGGGCACGGGGCAAGGGGTGGGCTGGGCGACGCGTTGCTTAGGGCGAGCTGCTCCCAAACGATAAGAGATGGGGCGGTCGCAGGTTTCACGGGCGGGCGGGCAAGGCGGGACGCCTGTGGCTAGCTCGAGGCAACTCGAAAGAGCGCGCCGCGAGGCGCCCCGCACAGAGGGCGTGTTGTTGCCCTTGTGAAAATATCAAGGTGCACGCCTGCAGCACGGCGTGCCGGGCTGGCAGATCTGCCGGCTCTACATAGTCCGGGCGATTGGCAACCAGTGGACAGATCCCTCTCCAGCGCACCCGAATACGATGCCACACTTTGTGGCGATCGTGTACTGCTCTCGCCGCCCCTTGATTGCGCGGCCCACCAGCTCCTGAGGGAGGGGGCGCGGTGATTGAGGAGGGGGTGCATGACGGGCAGGACGCAGGATCAGGATTAGCATTGTTAAAGCGTCCCGCGGTCGCCCGCTCCTGTAGCCATCCAGGCTCATGGGATTGAGCATTGAAGCATCAACGTTGATGGAGGCGGGAGGAACGAGCAGCGTGGAATATGCTCCATGAGTAAAGCCGGCCCTTGAACCCCCTGCTGAAGCGAGGAACCCTGATGGGAGTTGGCTGAAGCCAAGGTGACGCTAAACCCTGGGGCGTGCAGTTTTAATGGACAGGCGTCCATCCTTGATTCACATTTGCATGCATATTCTTGGGCCCGCATCCAAGTTCTTGTGTGTCAGATGCAGCATTGCAAAATGCCACCCGCCCACCTCGTTTGTGAAGGGGCCGTAGATATCACTTGTATCCAGCAGCGTCACCCCCAGCTCCAGCGCGCGGTGGATGACGGCCAGCGCCGCGCCCTCCTCTGTGGGGGCGCCGTAGAAGGCCGACAGCCCCATGCAGCCCAGGCCCAGGGCGGAGACCTCCAGGCCCTGTTATTGTGTGGGGATTAGCGGTTGGAATGTTTCATCCGGGACGTCAAAACCTGCCTTCCCGCGCGTGCAACTCAAGCAACCAACAAGGGGTAGGACTGTGGGGCTTTACGGACGCACGCCTTCGTTGTTAAAGCCCCAGGAGTGTGGGGCGTCGGCCCTTGATTACAAATAGGCGAGTAGTTGGACGCGGGCAGCTGCTGGGAGGCGGCGATGCCAGGGGCGGCCCTGGCGCAAGTCAAGCTGGAGCCCGCCACGGCTGGACCACGCACGGTGGGTGACTGCGGAATGCTGTGCCCCCGCAGTGGGCCCAGACCAGGGTGTGCATGACGCCGCGGCGCCCTGGGCTTGCTTTTCGCTGCTGCAAATGGCAGGGCCGGGCACGAGCGCAATGAGGCCGTCGCTTGTCGGGAGACCCCCCCCTACCCACCTGCTTGCCCAAGGCGCGCTTGGGCATGGCAGGAGGGGCCATCTCAATTTGATGATCAAAACAGGGGAGTGCTATGGTGCACCTGCCAAGGGCGAGAGCAAAGGCAGGCATGAAGGGGAAACTGAGAAAAGTGAGGTGGGGCGGCTCGGGGAGCAATGCTGCCACGGTGCATTCATGTGCGCCGGGTGCCAACAGCAGCTTGCAATTGGTCTGCGCTAGGTGCCGACAGAGTCATGAGCAAAGGCCAGCACGCCTGAGAGCGCTGAATCCTGGCTCACTCGAGACCAGCGAGCACAAGACTGTAATAGAGTCGAAGCAACCAATCGAGATCTGTGCGGTTAATCAATCGAGAGGCCCTTCGACATCAAAAAGATTATGTGTGTAAGTAGTTTGACAACATGGCACTTCAGCTGCACGGGCATTCGTCACGCTGACGCACGCAGGCACTGCAGGCAGGTGTTACCAAAGTGAAAGCACGACATTCTAGGCGGAACAACAGGTCGCAACTGGAACCCCGTGAGCTGCCCGTCTCTGCCACCGACGGAAGCGCAGAGGCGGTCACACGAGCTGGTGGTCGGTCACACACCAGGCACCCCGTGGGCGCTTGTGCATCCAGCTTGTCATCTAGGGATGTTACCCTTGGCATCCATGTTGTGTGCATGCAGTCTCTATGTTTATGACGCTCGTCGTCCCAGAGCCTGTGGCGATGTTGCTTTCTGACCAGTCAACACATCCTCCTGCATACCGTATACATCAAGCGATTTGATGCGCAGCGCACACTTTGGCACGGGTTGCCAGCCAAGCAGAGAGATGCGGTGCGCGGACGGCTCTACCTCCTGACCCATACACAAACCTTTCATTCGAGCCGCACTGTGCGCTCGGCCTCTAGCGCCGCCAGGTCAGCAGCGGTCAGCTCCTCACCCGTAGCAGCCCCGGTCTCCTCGAGGTGACCCACCTGCGGGGTTTGCCCGGGAGGATCAATGTGTTTGACCGCATTTGACTGGAACAATAATCAATCAAGTTGAGTTCATGAGGCTCGCAGCACAATCAAGCCCGCTCCCAGAGGCCACACACAGCAGTGGGCGAGGCATTGCAAACACGGGTACCCAAGGACAATTTCGGCTGAGTTGTGCAGCCCACATCTGCGGTGGCGCTGGGCACCTGCTACCCCACCCACTCATAGGTGCACGTGCTTGCTTACGACGCACTAGCCGTTGACAGCAACAGTAGTGTGCATCCGCCATGTCACTGCTGGCCTGTAGAAGAGCCGCCTCGATTGGGCAGCAACTCCGCCTGGTCTTCCCACTGCTGCTGTCGACTCGATCACACAACTGAAGAGCCCTGCACGACGTTGTTATTACAAAGTTGTTGAACACAGCAGCAAGCGCAGCACTGTCAGCTGTGATTGGGGGTGGCGGTTTGTTTGCACCCCATCTTTTGCCACTGGGGGCGTGATGCTATCTATCTGGTCCTCATCGCTGGTCAAGTCAGTGTGGGGTGGCAGTTGATTATTCCAAACGCGGCCACAGCTGGGTGTGCTGGCAAAGGAGTGAGGTATTCGAGGTATTCAAGTATGGATACAATCAAGGAAGTATTGAGACCAGTGGACAAATCAGCTTGGTGAGTGGCAGCCGGACAGCTGCTTGTCAAGGCTGGGTGCCAGAAATGTCAACGGCATGTAAGTGCGTGGTACCCGATCTGCCTGGCGCTTTGTCCCATCAACACGAATGCTGCCCGCGCTGTCTGGGGCCCCTGGATGGTTGCAGCCTCGTCGGCGCGCAGGAGTCAAACATGCCGAATTGCTGGTCAACGAAGCAGCGGTTCTTCAAAGCGAGAGAGCCTCACCATCTGGTGGTGGTCTCCTGCCGGCGCACAGCGGCGCTCACGAGGGCACACGTCAAAGTGGCGTCGAAACAGGAGCCCCATGCACGCGCTCGAGCGACGTGCGGAGGCCGCACGTGTGCGTGCACGAGGATCACCGGGTGCGTGGGTGCGCAGCTCTGGGTGCGTGGTTGTCGGCCGTGTGCACGGCAATCCAAATGTCGCAATGTTTAAATAAATCTGGCGACAACGGTGAAGATTATGTTGGGTGTGACGCAGCATCATCATGATGCGGCTGCCGGGTGCGGGCACGGAAGGCAGGCGTTCGCAGCTCCAAAGCGGCGACGCAGGTGGATGGCTCGCCATCGGGTGGGCGGGAGCGCCTAGCCTCCCCTCAACCATATCGCACTGCGTCCAGTCACGCGGCGCCCGCCGCCGCGCCCTGCACGAACTGCCGCCGCATGGGCACCCCGTCCGGCCCCTTGAACGCGCAAGACACGCCGGCCTGCCAGCCCCACAGGCGGCCGCTGTTGTCCATGATACTGTCGTCTAGAGTGGGCACGCCGCTGCAAGGGGCCGCGGCCACCCATCTGGCGTCCCGCAGGGCGCTCCTGCGCCAGCCGCCAGTAATCACTGGGTCTGCCTCGCCGCTGCCCGTGCCTTCGGCATCGCCCGCGGCCGCGGCGGGCGCGCCGCCGCCCGGTTCCACCCCCTGCTGCTGCTGCTGCTGCTGCTGCTGCTGCTGCTGCTGCTGCTGCTGCTGCTGCTGCTGCTGCTGCTGCTGCTGCTGCTGCTGCGTCCGCGTCTGCGTCTGCTGCTGTGCATTGCCTATGGCCTGCGCAGCTCGCTCTTGGGATCCGGCCTTGCCACCAGGCAATGTTGCAGCCTCTTGCGGCGCACCGGCGCCCTGCGCCGACGCAGCAGAACCCTCAGCGGGCGCCTTCGCCTGCGCGGCGCCCGCGCCCGCGGGCGGCGCGGCCGGCGGGGCGGCGGCGCCCGCGCCGTCCTCCGCCACGGCTGCCTCTAGCCAGGCCTCTGTCTTGACGGTTGGGAGCCAGCGGGGGCGGCCGACGCGCACAGACGGCACGCCAAAGTTTTTCGCCAGCGCGGCGGCGAGTTTGGAGGGGGACTCGTCCTGGACGAAGCGGAGCGCCTCGGGCAACGACACGCGAGAGCCTGTGGTGGGGCGGGCGCCGCGGGTGGGTGCTGTTGAAACAAGACGGCTTGCGTGTCAGGGTGAAGCGCTCTGGACCCCGGACAGGAGTTCGATCCTCGCCGTTGGCGACGCTTTTGGGATGCATGCATGCGCGCAACGCACGAAGGGGTGCATGCCGACCGGAAGATTGTGGGCAGCACAACAATTACGAAGCACAGGACTTGGTGTGGATATGACAAGAGTCGGACTGGGTTCCAGGCGGGCAACGTCGCGCAGGCCGTGCGCCTTCCACGCACCATGCGGAAGGACGACCAGAAACGTGGTCGTGAGGTTTGCAGCAGCCGCCCCCCGGCCCGCCGCCGGCGGGCTGGACCCCGCCCCCGCGCCCGCCGCGGCCGCACGCGCAGCCTCCTCCAGCTTCTTGAGGAGCTCCTGCGCCGATGAGTCATCACCGGGCTTCCCTCCAGCCCCCAGCACCCGCCGGCGCCCCGAGTCTGACAGTGAGGACGTCGGGGTCGACGGCGGCGCGGCCGCCGCCGCGGGGCGGCCGTCGAGCACGAGCGCCGCGTCGTTGCAAGAGAGGGCATCGATGATCACGTGGCTTGGTGGGATGGGCAGGCCGGGCGAGTACGTCTGCTTGAACGCGAGCTTGAACCCATCGAGAGCCTGCGGGTCGCGCGGTTGGGTGGAGCAGTGGCGGTTGGCGTTTGGCGGGTTGCGGCACATGCTTTGGGGCCCAAGGGCGTGCAGAGTTGGAGGTGCGCATCCAGCAGGGCAAAGGCGCAGCGGTTTCGCGCTCGTGCGCTCTGTAAGCCGCTGCGTGCCAGCGCCCGCGAACATGATCGCAGGCGACCGATTGGCGGACCGCGGGCCGCGCAGCAAGCAGCGCCTGTCCAGGTGCCGGCGTCCTGCCGTGGTGCATCCCTTGCCCCTCCTTGTCAGCAACCTGCCCGCACAGCAGACCCAACCCCTGCTTCACATCCCTCCCCGTCAATGGCCACGCTCCCCGCCCTGCACACCTGGCGGGTCCCGAGGATGGCCTCGCAGCCCCAACCCTCCACCGCGCCCGCCGGCGGCGCCACCGACGAATCCACCTCAAATGACAACGGACGGCTGCCCTCAGCCGCCGCCTTGGACGCCCCCGCCGCGGGCGGCGCCTGCCGGCGCCGCTGAGTCACCGCGACGGGCGCGGCGATGCACGCGGCCGCCACCATCACCGCCAGCGCCGCCAAGCAGGCGAAGCGCGCCTTGCGCCCCTGCGACCACGAGGCGCCCCCGCCGCTGCGGCTGGGCAAGGGCGCGGCGCCGGCGCCGCCGGCAGACGCCTTTGCCGCCGCGTCGCCGTATCGCGTGCGGAGCGTGCCCACAGGCGCAAGGTCGCGGTCGGCGGCGCCGGCGCCGCCGAGGCTGCGCCACCACCAGAGGCCGCCCGACCCCTGCTCCGCGCCGCCGCCGGCGGCCTTAGTGGTCGCGCCTTTTGCGGCCTTTGTAGGGGCGCCGCCCTTTGGCGCGGGTGATGACCCCGTGCGGGTCCCGCTGCTCGACAGGTGCGCGTTGACCTGCTCTGCCTCCGCAGCCACCACCGCCGCAAGCACGCCGCCTTCATCGCCCATGCGGCCGCCGCCAGCCGACGACGCCCCCGCCTCGCTCGGCGCGCACGCGTCGACCCACGCCGCCGTGCGGTCGCCGGCGCCGCTGCTCGCCGCGTCGCTCCTGCGGCGGAGGTAAGACGGCAGCAGCGCTGCCGCGGCGCGCGCGAGGCCGGCGGCGGCGCCGGCTGAGCTGCTGGCCGGGGCCCTCACGGGCGCCCCCGGCGCCGCCGCGCCATCGGTAGCGGGAGCGGCCGTGTTTGACATGCGCCGCGGCTGCGGCGCGGCAGCCTCAGCGCCATCGACTGCGCTCGCAGCCGGCGGGACCGCAGCTGCCGCGGGTGCGGCGCTGCCGCTGCTGGATCTCGGGAACAGGAGGCCCCATCTTCCAGAAGGCTGGCGGGCAGGCGCCGAAGCATCCCCCGCAGGCGCCCCGCCCACGGCAGCCGCAGCCGCAGCCTCCCCGCCCTCCGGTGCCGCTGGTGCGGATGCGGAGAGGAGAGGGGCCGCGCCCGGCTCCGGCGAGCCCGCCTGGGACGTGGCTGCTGGGTCGTCTGTGGCGGTCAGCCGCCGCCGAGACACATGGGTTGCCTTCACAAGCGCAAGCGGCTGAACGCTGTCGGCATTAGAAGTCGGCTCCGCGCCGACAACCGGGCCGGCCCCGCCGTCCGCCGCCCCCAGCGCCGATACCGCCTCCGCGACCGCCCCGCCCTCGGCCACGGCCGCTGAGCCGGCGGCGCTGGTGACGCCGGTTGGCGCGACGGGAGGGCGGGGGGCGGCGGGGCCGGCGCGCGGGTCGGGCGCCGCGGCTGCGGGCGGCAAGGGGTCTGCAAACACGCGCGGCACGCTGCTCCATCTGCTGGTGCTGATGATAGGCAGCCGCCCGCTCCCAGACCGCGCCGGCGGCCCCGCGGGCACGGCCGCGTCGCCGCCGCCACCGCCGCCGCCGCCGCCCCCGCCGTGGGAGGCAGCCGCACGGCCGCCGCCAGAGCTTGTTGTGCGGGCGCTCCACCAGAGGGCGCTCAGGGCGCTCGACACCGACTGGCCGACGCCGTTGACCAGTGCGTCCGCCGCCGCCGGCGAGCCCGGCGGCGCGACCGTGGGCGAGCACGGGTCGTGGCCTGCGCCGCCCCAAACCGGCGGCGGCGGGGGCAGCTGCGGCGCGGGCGCGGGCACGGGCGGCGGCGTGCTGGGGCCGCCGGGGGTGGCGCTGCCCGGCCGCCCAGCGGCGGCGCCGCCGCCGGGGTATTGAGGCGGCGGGCTGGCCAGCGCGGCGCCGCGCTGCGGCAGAAATGAAGCCTCAGGCTGGGGTGCGTGCGCCGCTCTCACTGGCGCGGTGAGAAGCTTCCCGCTCGGCTGGCGCTCCCTGGCGCCGGCCGCCGCTCGCGCCTCGCCATGCCCAGGCCCGGCCACGGCGCGGCTGGGGCTGCGCCCATTGTTTGAGGCATAGCTCCCGCCCTTGCCGGCAGTCCCAGCCCTGCCTGCCACAGCTGCGGGCCCGGTCAGCAACGCCCCGCGCGGCGACGGCTGCCGGCGCGGCGACGCCGGCGGCGCCGCGGCCCCGCGCTGGCTTCGAGGGGACGCGCGGACGTCGCG
>NW_014013258.1:3319-29524 GCF_000611645.1 Monoraphidium neglectum | reverse complement strand
CCCCTCTCCCCTCATCTCACCCCCCCGCAGCTCCAGACCCTGCTGGAGGACGAGGCGATGGCGGCGGCAGAGCTGGACGCCAGCTCGCGGCTGGTGGGGGACCTGGGCTGGCAGGCGGCGGCGCTGGACAGGGCCGTGGCGGACCTGGAGAAGCAGGTGCGGTCATGGTCGACAGAGGGGGGTGCCAGGGGCGGCGCGGGCGCACTTGCCTGGCGGAGCGCAATCAGTGGCGGCGTGCTGGCGCTGTGGAGGGAGGCCTCACCGCATGAATTTGAGTTTGAGGGAGATGGGCGCTTGAGTAGGGCGCCCTTGTCTGGGGGGTCTGGGCTGGGTGCTGTTGGACCGGGCTGTGGCGCAAGAGGAGGAACATGCCGACTTGTTGGGGGTTGGCAGGATGGGGAGCTGGGGACTTTCGGGAGGGGGGGGAGAGGTTCAGGGGCCGCGGCGCCGTCAGAGCAAGAAGTTGAGATTGTTTCGTGACCAGCATGGGCTTAGTTGACGGTGTGCAATTCGGGGCCACTTGCGAGCTGGGCTGCCGTGTGTAAGGCTTTGGGGCGGGGGTTTTCACACCGTTGGCAGGTTCGCAGGCTGACGTGTCTGGGTAGGATTTTGGAGGGGGGCGCCTGGCTGGGGCTGGCGGTGGGGCAGCTGCAGCGCCCCCGCGCGCCGCTTGGGGCTGCTTCACAGCAGACGCACCCCGTGCAGCGCGCAGCCCCTGCGCTGCAGATAACGTGGACAGCCCGGCCTCGTCAGGCTGGGCCACCTGACGTGGTAGCCTGGGTCCAGGGCTGGTGGGTTGGTGCATTAGACCTGCCTTTACCAACCTGCCAGCACTAAATTCGGCACCAATCACACACAATTGAGTATGCACGTGTATGGACGCAAGCGCCCACACACACACCTACACCCACCCCCCCCAAACACACACACACACACGCCGCACCCTGCCCTCCCGCCCATCAGGTATCCGAGATGGAGCGCCGCGCGGCATCCTCCGCCGCCTCGGGCCGCAGCGTATCCGACGTGGACGAGGACCTGAGTGCGCTGGAGAATCAGCGGCACCACAAGGAGTACGACAGGGACCAGCTGCTCAAGAAGCAGGTGAGAAGGGGGGGCTCGCGCACAGGTTTATCGAGAGGTTCCTTTGGCGTGCACAGGGAGACGCTGCTCAAGGAGGAGGTGGGGATGGAAGGTTGCTTGTACGTGAGCGTGTAGGGGGGTTGCTTTGGTGGTGCGCAAGGAGACCCTGCCCACGAAGGAGGTGGGGAGCGTGGGGGAACTTGCTTATGCATGTGTCAGGACGGATTCTGGGGGTGAACAAGGCCATGCTGCTCAAGAAGCAGGTGGGGATGGAAGGTTGCTTGTACGTGAGTGTGTAGGGGGGGGTGCTTTGGTGGTGCGCAAGGAGACCCTACCCACGAAGGAGGTAAGAACGAGGGGGCTTGCACATGCATGTGTAAGATGGGTCTTTGGGGGTGCAGACCCAGGGATGTATTCTTTCTCTGCAAATCCCTGCTTCCAGCGTGTGTGTTTCCAGGAGTGCGTGCGGATGAGATCGTTTGTTTTTGTGTGGGTGCATATGTGAAAGTGAGAGTAGGAAAAGGGGCAGGGGATGAGTCTGAGCAGCGCCGCGCTTGGCTTCATGTTCGCGCCTCTCATGCATCCACATTTTTAGGGCAGGGCGCGCGACGAGGTGCTGGCCATGTCCCTGGCCCTGGGGGATCTGCGCCAGCGGGTGGCGGAGCTGCGAGAAGCGGCCAAGCGGCGCGCGGACCTGCAGCGGCGGCTGGAGGACATCGGGCAGCAGCAGGCGCGCCCCCACTCGTCGGGTTCATGATGGGATTGGGCGGAGCGAGCAGCCGCGACTTTACTGGACGTGCTGTGGCTTTGGTGGCTGAGACGCACCAGCCACGGGCAATGGCCGGCGTTAAGTGGCGTGTGTTGCCTTGAAGTGGGTTGGTGCTCCGGCTTGGTTGTGGCTCCGAGGGCGCAGCAGACGTGGTTTTGAGGGCACCCACAGCCGACAGCGGCACGCGCTCCCCCCCATTTCTGCGCAGGCCGACGCGGCGGCGGCGATCGACGCGGCGGGCCGCGACCTCGCGCCCCTCGGGGCCAGCCGCGACGCGGCGGTGGAGCAGCGCGCGGCGGCGCGCGCGGCGGCGGCGCAGCGCGAGGGCGCGCTGGACTCCCAGATCAGGTAATGCGCGGCGGCGGCCTTGCGCGCAAGCGCGCGCACGGGTGGCAGCTGGCGGCATGTATCTGACATGGGTCAGGGAAGGATTTTAGCGCAAACGGCCGGTTTCGTGACCTGCTCGGGGTGGAAGCGGAGCTCGGCGCTGCGCCGTGGGGTGAATGCTGTCCCCCATGCCGCCCTCAGGTTGCGGCATTGCCATGCAACTGCCGCGGCTGCCTGGGGTCCCGACGCCCCAGGCAGCCTTGGGCGTATATTGGCAGTGTGTTGGGCGCTCTGAATGTGGGGCTGGCGATTATATTGATGGATCCTGCTGGGATTTGGACCGGCTCACATGGCCTCATCCCTATCTGGCAGTGCGGCTGCCAGCCCTCCCGCCCCCACATACCCGGTCCCCCAACATCTCTCTTGTGCACCACTCAAAACATGACCTGCAACCGCCTAGGGAGGCAGTGGCGGCACGCGACCAGGTGGCGGCGCGCTGCCGCCCCGTGGATGAGTACCTGTCCGCGGGGCGCAGCGCTGACCTGGCGCGCACCAGCGGCGAGCTGGACGCGCTCAACAGGCGCATAGAGGACGCGCACAAGGTGGGTGGGGCGATCGGGCGCTCTGGTGTGCACGTGTGCGTGCGTGCGTGCATGGGTATGGTGTGCCTGGCATTGAGGGGGGTGCGATTTGGGTTATCCTGTGTCATGGGTGGATTGAGTGGGGTGGGGTGTGTGCAGGAATGAGAGACATGGAGATGGTGACCTGTAGATGCAGGTGACATGTCGCGTGCAGTGTCGGACACGGGGCTGCCGGTGATGGCAAGAGCTCAGGGTGGGGCGTGAGGCCACCCAGACCAAGCCAGGCGCCCCTGCCGCGGCATTGCCCCAAGTGCAAACGAACCATGTGCGAGTTCCAGGCGTGCCCAGCCTGCCAGCCCCTCCTCTCATCACCTCCAGCCTGGCAGGTTTTGCCATCGCACAGGATGCGCATCAACCCTGGCCGGGACACGCACGCAGGCGCTAGCAGGCCCGCTCCTCCCCCCTGTCCCACTCAAGCACCCTGAATCTGCGAGTCCCCATCTCGCCATACCTGGCACCACCTCGTAGTACCCCGAACCACACCACAGCACACCTCACCTCACCACACCTCACCTCACCACACCCCCCCCACCTATCTCAACCATCTCCCACCCCCCATTCCACCCCAGCACACCAGTGAGCTGGAGGCGGCCCTCCAGGAGAAGCAGGGCTCAATAGCGGAGATGAGCGACACACGGCGCGACATACATGCGGTGCTGGACTCGAGGTGGGGACAGAGCTTGTGTGCGTACGCGCACGTGTGTCAGTGTGTGTGTGTGTGTGTATGTGTGTGCGCGTGTGTGTGGGTGTGTGCGCGTGCACTCGTGTGTTCAAGGTGGAGCTGCAGATGAGTTGCCCTGCTCGACGCTAAGCTGTCCCTGTGTGGCAGCAGGCCGCAGCTGCTCAGACTTCAGGGCCATCTCCCCCTGCACAGTGCCATTCCTCCTGATCGCCCTTGCTCGAGTCAAGGTTGTGTGCTTATCCCCCATCATCCCACCGCACATACACACACACACGTGCACAATCACGCGTGACGACCCTGCGCTCACCCAACCTCTTCCTGACAACGCAAGCCCGACGCCCTGCAAAACACCACACCTGGCCTGCACCCCAAACCCAAAATCCCATCATCATGCACCCCAGGCGCACGGAGGCAAAGCAGCGGGAGCTGGAGGCCAGCCTGGCGCGGTTGCAAGAGCAGAAGCAGCAGGCGCGTGCGGCAATAGCCTGAACGTTGCTTCGCTACACCACACCGGCCCACGAGCTGGGCAGGGGGCTGTCTGTCGCACAGCCACGTCTGCATTTGCATGGACCTTTGGCACACTCCGGGCCCGCTGAATTGGTCACGGAAGCGCTGCAACTGACCCTCCTTGCATCCAGCCCCCCTTCGTACACCACACCACCTTGCTGCCCCCAGATCACCCCCTGAATTTGGCTGCTTCACCCACTTAATCATGCATCCTTCGAATAAAATATCAGATTGGTGACCTGAAGGCCATAGACAGGACGTTTGAGGACAAGCGGCGGCAGAGGGACGACCTGCGCAGCAGCCAGGACAGGGTCAAGGGGCGGCTGGAGGTGGAGCGGCAGGTGCGGCTGGGGGCCCTGTTGTATGGGGGGACTGGGCAAGGGGCGGGTGCGGCGAGAGGGGGGTGCGCAGCATGGTGTGAGCGTCGGACGCCAGTGCGCGTTTCGGCGGCGGCAGGACACGGCGGGATGTGGGGCCGGGGCCGCGCGCCATGCACGGCCGCTCCCGCAGAGGGGGCCCTGTGTGGTGATCGGGCTGCCGTTGTAGTAAGGGTTGGCTTCGTCGCCGCTGGCAGGCTTCTGCCTTGCAGTTCCTGCCACTAGTGCCGGCATCGACCCCCCCCCTCCCGACCTGGCCTGCCCCCCATCCTCCCAACCAGACCATGCGCCAGGCTGAGGTTGAGCTGTCCCAGCCCATGTACAACAACATTGATTTGAAGACCAAGATGATGATGGTGGAGGTGAGGGCTATTTCAACGGGCACTCCCGATTGTGGGAGAGCAGACGTCTGTTTTATTGGGTGCCGATCCCCCAAAGCGGATGTCTGTTCTATTGGGTGGTATGAGAAGGGATGGCGGGAAGCGCCCGGGAGGCGCGGTCGGGGCCGGTTCGGGTGCATGGGTTTGCGGGTCATGCGAGGGGCTAGGTGGCACTTCACACGCCATGCATTATGATCCGCCGCAACTTGCGGGGACGCGCTCACTTGGTGCCCAAGTTGCCGGCGGCCGTTCTTGGGGGCTTCTAGCTATTGAATGGGACGGTGCCAAAGGGGAGATTGTGCAGCTCGTTCTCCGGTCGCTTGTATCGAACCTCGATGGCAACAGGCATTTGCAGGCTGATTGTACGGCATCCATTCTTGAAGCATCGACGCGAACACACATGCACACACATACATACACATGCACATACAAACACACGCACACATGCACACACACACATACATACGTGTGCGTACATACGTACACACACGCCCGCACATCTCGCACGCGCAACACACTCCATCAAGATGCCATGCGTCCACAGCCGCACCACGCAGCCCACAACCCCCTCCCCTTCACCCCCCCCCCCCGAAGGTGTCCACCACCAAGCTGGCGTGTGATGACCTGGACAAATACCACAGGGCCCTGGAGAAGGCACTGCTCACGTTCCACACCACAAAGATGGCAGACATCAACAGGGTGCGCCGGCGGCCGCGCCTGTGATGCACTCCAGGGCCAAGGGGCGGCATGGCGGCAGGCCTTGCCCCCTCACAAATCCACATGCGGTTGCGACTGTGCCCGCCTCCTCTCTGCCCAAATGTTGTTGGGCCTTACAGCCTCCCCCCAACCTGCCAACCCCTCCCCCAGCTTCCATGCCATCACTATGACACATCATCAATTTGAAACCGTCGCTGCATCTCCGCCGTATGCCCCCTAATCCCGTCGCATTCCCCTTCCTCCCGCACCTGCCTCCGACCCCTTCCTCCTCAGACCGTGAAGGAGCTGTGGCAGAAGACCTACCGGGGGCAGGACATCGACTACATCCAGATCAAGGCCGACGCTGACGGGGCGCGGTCCTACAACTACCGGTGTGCGCGCCAGCCCCGTTTCGAAGGGTCCCATCGCGGCGAGCGCGCCTCATCAGGCCCCTGCGCTCCCAAGGGGCTTGTCAGGTCTCGTGGCGCGTGCCCGCATGCTGGCCAGGCGCCCCTCTTAAGCGATTGCTGCACTGCCGACCTGCACCTCGCCTCTGCCAGACACGGCAGTCAGGGACCGCCCCTTCGCAACCACACGCAAAGCGGTCGAACCATAATCTTCACGACCCATTCCGCCACCATGCCGCGCCCCAACCCCTGGACAGCGTGGTGATGTACAGCGGCGGCGTGGAGCTGGACATGCGGGGCCGCTGCAGCGCGGGCCAGAAGGTGTTGGCGTCCCTCATCATCCGCCTGGCGCTGGCCGAGACCTTCTGCCTCAACTGTGGCATCCTCGCACTGGACGAGCCCACCACAAACCTGGACGCCGCCAACGCATGTGCGGCAGCGGGGAGGGGGCGGGGGCGAAGAGGGCGGGCCGGGACAGGCAAACGCGGGATGGTGTCTAGTGCAGGGTGCGGCTTCGGGGGGCTCCTGGCTGAGGGGCCGCCACCCTGGGGGTGGGGCGGGCGCCCTCTCGCGCGGGGCCTGCAAGGCAAAGCCCATGCGTCTGTTGAGCGTTTGGTCCGCCTGTTCCGTCAAGGCGCTGTGCCTTCCCATGAAGCCGCCCCGCCTCAGTCTGATCGTTCCTCACGAACGCGGCTGGAGTAGAGTAAACAACTTCCTGCCTCGGCGCCGTCCGCGCACCACCCTCAACCCCCCCCCCCTCCCCCCCGCAGCCGCCCTGGCGGAGGCGCTGCGCACCGTGATGGCGACCCGCCGCGACCAGGAGAACTTCCAGCTCATCGTCATCACCCACGACGAGACCTTCGCCTCCCTCATCGGCACGCGGCAGCACGCCGAGTTCCTGTGGCGCGTGACCAAGGACGAGGCGCAGCACTCGCACGTCGCGCAGGAGGACATAAACGAGTGACAGGGGGGAGGGGCTTGTTTGCAGATGTGTGCCCATGCGTGTGGGTGTGCGTGTGTGCACACGTGCGCTCTTGCATGTGCGTGCATGTGTATTGCAGTGGCAAGGGCAAATAGCACTAGTTTTTGTGTGTGTGAGTGCGTGTGTGTGTGTGTACGAATGTGTGTCGGAATAGGTTCAGCACAATCTGTGTCCTCTCTTGACTATTGTGGGTAGTGTGAGAATGAATGCGCATGCGACGTCCCTCACCTGTCTATTGTGTGCAGTGGCACATTTGTGACCGTGGTGCCCACAATGATCTGGGGAGTTTGCAGGGCGACGCTTGCCTTGCTACTCAACAAGCGATGCTGCACAGCAGTGGCGTAAAGTTGTGATTGAGTTGAGTTCTATTGGCGCACATTCGGCAAGCACGCGCCGGTGAGCCTTCCTGCGATCTGAATGCACCATCACCCAATACGCAGTGGTGTGAACAACAGCAGCGCTGTCAGCAGCAGCATGGCAGGGCGCTGCGTGCCGGCCGGCCAAGGAACGGGCCAAGCTAGTGTCTTCGAATGATTCCATTTTGGCACAGGAAACATCCGCATGGCGGCATACCAACGCAACAGCGACGCTAAGCCGCACCAGCGCTGCGCAGCACCACGCGCATCCGCGGAACCTGGCAAGCACCTGAGGAGCTGCAGGGATGCTGACCCCCAGATCGCTTCCCTACTTAATCCTGATCATCGCTTGAAATCATTCACATCAACATCATCGAGTGTTGAATGCCCCTCCCACCCCACAACCCCACATACGCAAACACCGACGACGCAGCAGCAAGTGTTGTCGCAGCGCCGCAAGGACCCCCGCCGCCGCTATGGCGCATTCCCTGGCTTCGAGCCAACATTCTAGGAACTCCACGTTGTCCATTCAGGTGAGAGCCTGGGCGAGGGCAGGGGTCGCGCGGTCAAACCGTCGCGATTAAATCCAAAGCTTCTCGCGTGGTAACGCGGAGCGGGCCCCTTCACGCATCAAATCTCTTGGATGCATGATCCTGACACACTCTTGCATCCTCGACCGCAGAGCCGCTCGTTTGCGAGGCCCCTGATCGGCAAGCCCCTCGGCAGGCCAGCGTGTGCGTCCCAGCAGGGCGTAGACAAGGTGCGAATGGCTTTGCATCATATGAAGAGTGCGCTCAGGGCGCTCGTGGCAGCAGGGCGCCGCGCTCGGCGCCGCGCACGTCCCGCCGCTGACGCAGCAGTGTGCAGCGGCAGCAGGCACCACGATCGGCGCATGCCGTGGAAACATGCCCTGCCCCGACTCCAGATGGGCCTCACCACTCATAATTCTACCATGCACACTCTTTCCTCCACCATGCGCAGGCCACCAAGCCCACCCCCTCCACCGTCCCCGTGACCAAGGAGGAGGCGTCCACCCCTGACTACTACAGCGCTGTCACGATCGGGAACCCCCCGATCAAGTCTCGACTTGCCTACTGCACATTTGCCTCTTCCTCTAACTTCACATCTGCCTCTGCGTCTGTGCCGTTCTCTTCCGCCGCTTTTGCGTCTGCGCCGTTCTCCGCCCCGCCGTCCTCCGCCCCCAACGCCCCGCAGCCCAGGCCCAAGATTTCTATCAAGCTGCCCAAGGACATCAAGGTGGACAGCAGCATCAGCACCAGCAGCTGGAAGACGGCGGCGCCACCCAGCCCTCTGCCCACTGCGCCCGCGCCCATCACCTTCAGCCTGTCTCAGCAGCCCCCCAGGCAGCAGCAGCAGCAGCAGCAGGAGCAGCAGCAGCAGCAGCAGCAGCAGCAGCAGCAGCAGCAGCAGCAGCAGCAGCAGCAGCAGCAGCAGCAGCAGCAGCAGCAGCAGCAGCTCTGGCAGCAGCAGCAGCTCTGGCAGCAGGAGCAGGAGGACAACAAGCCCCGCGATGAGTTTGAGGAGGAGCAGCAGCTGCGGGCGAAGCGCCGCTTTATGGACCTGCCCAAGGCAGCGGTGGGCGCCGTCGCGGCCGCCATCGGCAGCGCCGCCAGCGCCGCCGTGAGCATGGTCAGCGCCGTCGCAGGCTCCGCCTCCATTGTGGTGCGCCGCGCCACCGCCAAGCGCACCAGTGCGCCTCCCTCCTGCACCGTGTGCCCGGCTCCTGCGCCAGCGCCAGCGCCGTGCTGCCCTGTGCCTGCGCCGGCACCCGCGCACGCGCTGCCCTCTGTGCCCTACCAGCCGCGAGAGGTGGTGCGCAGTGTCAGCATCCGCGCACCTGTGTTCACCTTTGACCTCAGCGACGATGACGACGACGACGAGACCAGCAGCGGCTGCCAGCGTGCGCGCGCCAATGCAGAGGCGCTGGGGGCCATCACTGGCGGCGTCGCTGGCCTCAGGCTGCAGGAGGATGAGGCAACCCCCATGGAGGGCTGGTACTGGTGGGAGGATGATGAGGTCAGGCAGCAGCACCAGCAGCACCAGCAGCACCAGCAGCACCAGCAGCACCAGCAGCACCAGCACCAGCACCAGCACCAGCACCAGCACCAGCACCAGCACCAGCACCAGCACCAGCAGCAACAGCAGCAGCTCTGGCAGGAGCAACAACTCTGGCAGCAGCAGCAATTCTGGCAGCAGCAGCAGCAGCAGCAGCAGCAGCAGCAGCAGCAGCAGCAGCAGCAACAGCAGCAACAGCAGCAACAGCAGCAGCTCTGGCAGGAGCAACAACTCTGGCAGCAGCAGCAATTCTGGCAGCAGCAGCAGCAGCAGCAGCAGCAGCAGCAGCAGCAGCAGCAGCAGCAGCAGCTCTGGCAGCAACAGCAGCAGAAGCAGCTCTGGCAGCAGCAACAGCAGCAGCTCTGGCAGCAGCAGCAGCTCTGGCAGCAGCAGCAGTTCCAACAACTGGCCCCATCCTGTGTCGGTGAGTGGTCACCAAGCAGCCGCTCCTTGCATGCCCAAAGTTGCCATTGGACCTGCTGATTACTTTTAAGCCGTTGTAGTATTGGCAACTATTTCACCAACACTGCTCGGTCACCTCTCACCTGACACCCACAGAACCTTCAGGCGCGGGTGATGACGGGGATGTCACGATGACTGACGCGCCTGAGGAGTCGCCGACGATGTCCCAGCTGCCCACCCTGAGCTTCGCCGGCGCTGTCAACCCCCACATGCTGGCGCCCTACCCGGTGCTGAGGCCAATCACCGACATCGTCATCCCTGAGCCCGAGCCCAAGGTAAGAAGGGCTTGTGAGGTGCCGCATCTTCTCAAGGCACAGGGCTCAGTGGCGTGGGGGCATGTTGGCCGGCTGTGCTCTCACTTGGCCCGCTGACCTGCTGTCCTGCATTTGCTTCTGAACTTGACTGAGTGTGCCCTATTGCCACAGTCTGGGGCGCACCTAACCAATCGCTCCGCAAACCGACAAACCGTCAGGGTGTATGGGAGCCTGTCAGGACACCGGCTGTGCAGCGTTCCTACTGCCGCAGCGAGCAGCGAGTCTACTCCACGCGCCCGCGCCACGCCTTCGCCCACTGGTGATGCCTGCGTGGCAGTGCGCGAACGCCATCTGCCTGCGCCAACGCCGACTGCCTGCGACAACGCCGTCTGCCTGCGACAACGCCGTCTGCCTGCGCCAACGCCGACTGCCTGCGACAACGCCGACTGCCTGCGCCAACGCCGACTGCCTGCGACAACGCCGTCTGCCTGCGACAACGCCGACTGCCTGCGCCAACGCCGTCTGCCTGCGCCAACGCCGACTGCCTGCGACAACGCCGTCTGCCTGCGCCAACGCCGTCTGCCTGCGACAACGCCGACTGCCTGCGACAACGCCGACTGCCTGCGCCAACGCCGACTGCCTGCGACAACGCCGTCTGCCTGCGACAACGCCGACCTAGACCCCTAGAACTAAGCCAACTCATAAGACTTAGAGGCACACTTAGACAGGGGCGGCTAACGCCTGTGGCGGAACCCAAAGCAAAGCACAGCAAAGCACAGCAAAGCACAGCAAAGCACAGCAAAGCACAGCAAAGCACAGCAAAGCACAGCAAAGCAAAGCACAGCAAAGCACAGCAAAGCAAAGCAAAGCACAGCAAAGCACAGCACAGCAAAGCAAAGCAACGCAAAGCAAAGCAAAGCAAAGCAAAGCAAAGCAAAGCAAAGCAAAGCAAAGCAAAGCAAAGCAGAGTTTGGGGCCCCTTTGTTGGGGACAGAAGAGACGTGGAAAGCCTACAAACTCCTCTGCCGCCCCTGGCTGGGGGCCCCTTCGGGGGTCCTGCAGCAGTGGGGCAGCGGCGGGGGTTAGGCTGCGGACGTCGTGCGAACTCCCGCATGGCGTCCGCAGCCGCCCAGACAACCGCAGTTCAACGCTGCGGGGGTGGATGCCGCGCAGCGATGGGGGTTTGGTGGGGCGGGCGACGCGAGTGAGCCGTTCAGAGTTGGCATAACGTGACGGTTCCACTCAGGCTTGTGCGTCTCAGTTGTGAAGTACTTAATTGGACCCTCCAAGGGATGTCAAGGACACGACCTCATGCTCTTCCCAGTCCCTTTGCCCACCTGCCTTTTGCAGGCTATCACGCCGTGACAGATGGTGGGTGTTGTGGACGTGGACGCTGAGTCATTGATGGAAGGCAAAATAGGCATGCACGTGCATTACTCTTGGCTTCTGTGGGGTTTTGAGTACTTCCACGGTCAAAATATATGTAAACTTCAACTACCTTAAATCGTAGTCGGCCGTCACTGTCTCTCAGGGGCCGGGCGCAAAGTGGCAAGTGTGCCGCAAACAGCGGAGTGCTCAATGCAATTGGGGTATCCCTGCCCGTACCTACTCAAACAGATCACATACCAGAAGCCTGGCCAATGAATTCAGCGCATGATGGTGGCTTGTGACACTGTGAGCGCCTTCCTGTCACTCTACGCAGGCGGGGGGCGGCGTTTCGCCGTGCTGATGCGTTTGCTCCAGCGGCATGGCCATCATATGGTCAAGTGTCGAGAAGTAAGTGTTTTTCTTCTAATTTTCTCCTGTGATACTGGTACACACAGTTTTGTCGCTGACAGACATTCATCCATTCACAATTCGAAATCCCGCGTCGATCAGTGACTAGACCGGCCAACGTGCGCACCGGCGGCTAGTCTTTGATTTAAACTGAATGGGACGGGGAGGGTTCCAAACAGGGTCGCTGCGGCCGCATGCAGCCAAGGGCGGTGCGCCCGTGACCCGCGCGCTCCGCCGCCGTCCACCACCCGTGGTGGCGCGCCAGGCTGTGCGAGCACCAGCGCCCTCTATCACGGAGCAGGCGTCTGAGGAGCAGCAAAAGCGCCGCCTCGAGGACTCATTCCGCCTGGACGGCGCTGCGAGCCCGGAGCTCCCAGCGCCTCAGGCCGGCGGCGTGAGCAGCAGCGCCGCCCGAGACGCAACGTCGCAGGCCCGCGCCCCTGCCGCCGCAGACGCCGCAGCTTGGCCGCCTGCAGCGCTGCGTCTGCCGCGGTGGCTGGTCGAGGCGGAGCGGCGGCTGGAGGCAGACCTGCCCACGATTGGGCTGACGGTGTTGTTCATGGTGGCGCTCATTGGCTACGAGCGGGGCGTGCAGGTGATGGCAAGACAGCTGCATGCGCGACGGCTTCCGAGGGCGGCTCCTTTTGCCCGTCGGTCTTGCAGAGGAGCGGGATGCGCGCGGCGCAGCCGCATCGGAAGCGCCACAGGGCGCGGCGCAAGAGTGGCTTGTGCTGGGCTCGCTCACGTTGCTCGTGCCCAGTGCAGCGCTCAGTCCTTCTCTCGCTCCAACGCATCAACATACAACAATCCTACGCTTCCTCTTTTACCCCTGAACAGTCGCTGCTGGACAATGTGTTTGGGGACAGCCCCAAGGGCTCCGTGGCCTGTATTATCATGGGCCTGTGGCTGGTGGGTCCAGGGGCCGGGGAGATGTTGGGTGCCTCACCCCTCTGCTGCGGATGGGCAGCATGTCACCCCAGAGTTTGCGCATGGGACTCTCGGCCCACGGTGCTCGGCGCCCACTCGGCAGCCCCGACGCTCGCCTGGACTGTTTTGGCGCCGGCCAGTAGCGGCGTGGTGGGGGTAGCCTCTGTTCGATGTTCTAGTAACCCTCATCGGCCCCTCTCGGCTGCCCGTGTGCAGGTTTTTGGCGTGAAGCTGTCTGGCGTGCGCTGGACTGCCGTCTGGGACGTGTCGGCCGGAAGCAATCGCGGCAGCCGGCGGCAGCAGTAGGGCCAGTGCGGCTGAATCAATCCCTTCATTTTCTTTTTCCCCTTTCCCCAACGGTCAGCTGCAGGCGGTGGTGATCGGCTAAGCAGTCGTGTGGCGGCGCCCGGGTCTGCAGCTCGTCAACGTTTGTCGTCTGGCTGTCAGGAGTGTGTCCTCCCATGAGAGTTTCGTACGTGTGTTTGGAAGCGACGTGATCCCCTGTGTATTTTGCATTTGTATTATCAGGAGCTGCACCTCCACTTCCTCAGATGCACCCACGATACAGGCGTCTGCTGCCACGAGCCCCTGCCACTTGCGGGGCCGTGCGGGGCGCGGTTCGTTGCGCTGCTGGAATCGTGCCTGGCCATTATTATTATGACTTCACTGCATTGTGCCGGCGAAGATTTGTAACCTGCATTCGAGACCTGTCGCCGCCCAATGGATTACCGTAAAAGAGCACTCCAAGCACAAGAAAAAGCAATATGTCAGCCAGACTGAGCCACACCCCTGCACGGGTCCGATCTCAGCTGTCCCCTGGCGGCCCCGGCGGGCGGCGCGGGCCCCTGTCTGAGCCGGCGTTGCCCGCTCCGTCCTCATCACCGCTCCACTGCCTCTCCAGCTGCTGCCGCGCATCGTACACCTCGTAGCGCCGCCCCTCGACACGCGACTCCTTCCAGCGCCGCAGCGCATTGTTTATCACCTTGCAAGGCGGGCGTACGTGCGCGGGGCGAAGGGGAGTGTCTGCTGCATGGGCTGCGCAGCTGCGTGGTGCTGTTTTTGTTGCGCCCAAGGGGGGGAAGAGTGTGGGGGAGTCAGGCGCAAGTGAAATGCACTGTGCGCCGGCTTCAGCAGCGGCCGATTACCACGCGCATTCGCATCAGGTGCGCCGCCTCCCACCTTGTCAAGGCCGAAAATACGCTCAAAAGAGAGGCCAAACAGAAGCAGCAGGAGCACGACGTTGACAAAGGCAGTGCCGCCGTCGATGGCGAAGCCGCGGTTGGCGAAGCTGCGGGTGGAGCAGTAACGAGTTGATCACAGGGTCCGGTCAGCGGTGCTTGCACCATAGTGCGATGAAAGGGTGGGACTGGTAATGTTTGCCGAGTATGACGTGTTGGACAGGCTTGTGCATACATGCGTGGCGGGACCCGTTGGCCAGAGTCGGCTGTTGTGCGCGAGGGGACGCGCGGGTGGCGTTTGTGGCCGCACCTGTCCACTGAAACTCGCTGCTGACCGTACGGATCAATCTCAGCTGAGGGCGCGTCCCTGGCCACCGTGCGTGAGAGGGCCCCAAGGTTGCTGCTGTAGTAGCTGCTGCCGCCATAGGCGTCTTCGCCGCCAGCTGCTGCTGCGGGGTGCGCACGCCGTCGGTGCGAGAGCGCCGCTGGCACGGCGAGCCCTGAACAGAGCTGCAGGCGTTGCAGAGGCTGCTGCTGAAACATTGATTTTAATGGCATGGTGTTTGGGACAACCAGCAGCTCGCAAGAGTCCTGCAAACGAGATCAAGTGTTTGAGGCTGCCGCAAACCCGCGGGATGGTTGTCGTGACGGAATAGGGCGCCGTACGACACAAAGCAAACTTGATTCGCGCTTGGAATGGGAAATTGACAGTGCCTGCAGTGTGCCATACAGGAGGCATTTGACTTGGTCCGCTCCAGTGACGCAACGCAGCGTCCCGGAGTGCTTGCACCCACGATGGTTGGCTGCGGCTGTGGCCTCCTCTGCGAGCATCAGCACTCAACTGCATGGCTGTCGCACACACGCAGCACGACAGCAACACATTGGGCTAAAGCTACTCTCCAGTTCCCTGTCCAACCCCACTTGCTGGCCCATCACTTGGACTGCTTACTGGGGTAGACCATGATTGGCAGGACGTGCAAGGCCTTGGGTGAGCACACCCGTAAAGAACCGTAAATATGCATACATACACAAGCTACATTAGGCAAGCTCCTGCACCAAGGTCATGCACCAAGGTCCAATGGCTGAAAGTAGACGAGCCGGAGGTGCGCGTGCAAGCACGACTCAGGCTGAACACTCATTGGCACCTGCCTGTCGTGTAGGGGGCGTTGCCTCTCAAGGAAGTGAGCCCATGTATGACACAATGCACGGCTGCAGGCGCTGCTGCATGTCAGCGCACAGCGCGAGCTTCAAAAGCCAGGCTCGAGTTGCAGGGCAACACCGCAGAATTCCACGCTTGGAATAATCCCCACGAGTCGTATCTGATGGGGCACCTGACATCAAGCCATGGCTGCGCGTGAGGTCACTCACAATGTGCGCCCCCAATGAGGCCGTTAGCCTATGTCTCCATCTCGCTTGTATGCTCATGGTGGTGATGCTGCGGGTGCAACTGCGCCTGTGCCGGTGCAGCAGCCCCACCAAACACAAACCCGCCGCTCAAGGGTGACGTGGCGCCCGCTCCACTGTGCAATGCGAACGCTGGCGAGCTGCCTGCTCCTGTGTTCCAGTGCACCTGGTTGCCTCCAAAGATGCCTCCTGCGAAAACAAACCGTGCATCACACGCCAGTGCACGTTTGCGCAGTTTACAAAACGCCAGGCAGTGGCTGGGCATTGCATGCGCCTCCACAGCAGCTGCAGTGAAGCAGGACCGGCCTGGCGGCGTGCATGGTGGGCCCGCACGAGCCGCTCACCTGGTGACGACCCCGCCGGCGCCATCTGTAGGTGCTGCTGCTGCTGCTGCTGTTGCTGCTGCTCGTGTGCCTGCTGCTGCTGCTGCTGCTGCTGCTGCTGCTGCTGCTGTTGTTCCTGTGCGTGTGTATGCTGCTGCTGCTGCGGGACGAGCGAACCTGCGGGTGAGACGGGGTCACTTCAGCAGCCCGCAAGACGGCATCAGGCCTGGATTCCTTGGGTGGCTGTCATCATCCAGAAGCACCCCGGACTCCCCCCCCCCCCCCCGCCCCAATGTGTCTGCTGCCTGCACATCTCTGCAAGCGCGTCCAACTTGGGACAGCACAGACACGGGTACTGCAGCCAAGGCAAATTTGAGCCCGGTTGCGTGCCACAGCGCACCTGGCAGGCTGACGGCTGCAAAGCCAAAGGGCACCGAGCATGAGTTGTGTAGCCGCATCTCCAGGTCAACCAGCCGCTTGGTGTCCCCTGCAGGGCAACGTGGGACAAGACATGGGGCAAAGCCAATGAGTTTGGCCGGAGTGCGGTCAGGGCAGCGGGCTCTCCTCTGCTGAAGCGCTTGACCAGCGCCGCTGCGCACGGCCCGCGCGTCACGGCGGCGTTTGAAAGATGGCTCAGCATGAGTGGCACTGCAAACGTTTTGCAAGCCAAGAGATATCCGTGTAGGCTTTCACCCATTCAGGCTGCCGGACTTCCCCACGCCCCCGTCATGCGGAAATGAGCGCACCCTGCGATATGTTGACCAGGGGCCGCTTGTCTTTGACCCATTTGTAGGCCTCCACCAGCCGCCAGTTGCGGAGCTTCATGAGGTAGCCAATCACCACCGCGGGGCCCCTGGTGTGGGTGTGTGGGTGGTCAACACGGGACCAGTTGGTGGATCAGTGTGGAGGATGGGAAGGACAGGTGAATCCGTGGAGTCTGTACGACTGGGCAACAGGAAAGGAGGCATGGTCCTCGAAGCGCATGAAGGGGAGGCGGGTGCATGCAAGGCAATCTCAGGAGGCGCATGCTACCGGCCCGCAGGAGCGGGTTTTCGGCGCAACAGCAGTCGGGCATGCCGCAGCCCGCATCGCAGGCACCCTTGCCGCTTGCCCTGCCCTCCTACCTCGACACGCCACTCATGCAGTACACCAGGACGCGCTTGTTCTCGCTGTTGACCTTGTCTGAGGGGCAGTGGAGGGCGATGCAAGGGTGCACGGCGGCAGAGCAACCGGCAAGTCAGTGATGGAGGTGTGGCGGCTTCAAACAGGGGAGCTGCATGACCGAATGGCATAAAAGAGCGTGCAGCAAGACAACACCTCGCTTTACAAGGGGCAAAGCCGCACGGAAAGCGTGCCTGTTACCGCAGCAGGCTTACACGAGCGAGCGCGTCCCTGCATGCAATTGCATACGAGTCAGCCAGCGCACCCAAAAACTCAAAGCACTGCTCAAACTCTGGGGGTGCGGTTGACACTGTAAGGTAGTTGAATGTGTTCTTGAACAGTGGCTGGCAGCTGGGCACAGTCTGCAGGGGCATCGCCACCAGAAACGACAGCATCAGTCAGATGTGCATGCGGCTGCAGGGTATTATCCGGCAGCCGTATGCGTGCTGCGGCCTGATGCATTCGCGCGGCGCCCTAAAATTGTGCTGGGGCTGTGACATTATGACGGGTCAAGCATGCACCTCGGCCCCGTCCACCCATCCAAGCCACCCCGGCATCGAAGCCGCATGCACCAGCTGACACACCTTTCAAGCGCAGTCACACCCACAGCTGTGGCCGACCCCTCCTCACGTTGAGAATGTCTGTGATCTGCATGGCCCTGAGGAGCTCCTGGCGCGACGCGGTGTCGTAGCTGTGAGAGGCATGCGGGGTGCGGGCGGCGACGCATGGGTCCATGATGGCATCCGCAAGAAGCGGGGACACCTGGGTGGACTGCGGGCATGGCTCATGCAAAGGCAACCTGGGCGCCATCGACTAAGGACTCTCATGCATGTGTGCCCGTTGGCAGCTGGACCACCGCATGCACCAGGTGGTGTGCGCGCATGCGTGCATGCTTGGATGCCTGTGTACATGCGCGCATTTGTACCGCATGCCGCTGCACGCGCGCCCCACCGCCCGCCGCTCATTATACCCGCCCACTGCATCTGCCGGCCCACGCCATGGCAGGACCAACGGCGGACTGCGCTGCGTTCTTTCCAAGAGCTACTGCGGCTGGTAATTCACCTGCCCAGGTAGAGGAAACCGGGAACCACAGTGGTGGGCATGACGGTCTCTGGTCGCCCCGCTGTTGACACAGCAAGGACGTGGCCGCACACCTTGCACGGCTCCCCGCCCTCGTACTGTAAAGCGAGACAGAGCGTGCACCAGGATGAGTGCAATGTTTGTGTGTGCCGGGGATGGGGGCGGGCGCTTGAGCAGGTGTGGACAGCATCGCCGAACAAGCTGGCCGCGATCAAGACAGAAAAGGCGCCGCTTGCACGAGGCGGGGGTGATCTGGCCACGTGTGCGACCCTCCGCCCACTGTCTGAGGTGCTCACGTCATGGTAGTGTCCACAGATGCTGCACGCCTCCTCCCGCTCTCGCTTGCCCTTCATCGAAGCGGACGTCAGCGCTGTTCGGCTGCAGAGCGCGTCGCGCGGCGCTAGCACGTCTCACAGGCGCGACACTCGGCGTGCGCCAGGCTGTCAGCGTGCTTATCCACACGATCCTTCTTGTATGCGTTCAGACAAAGCAGTAAGAACAGCCCAAGCAGAGTCTTTGCCTCCGTCGGGATTTTGGTGCGTGGAGCGTCTGGATGACTTAGCGGCCTGTCTTAAGGCTCATCTGAATGTGCGTGTTGATCAGGCAACCACATACCGTAGATCGGTCCTTCCCGGATCTGTCGATCTTAGCTCATCTACTCCGGCAGCGGCGGAATGCTTGGATACGTTGTTCTCTCATTATCCCGCATCACCATCCTGGCCACTGAGCCGGTCGAGTGCGTCTACGATATGCGCCAGGGCGTCGCCTGATGGTGTTGGCGAAACCGCCGCACCGCTCGAGCTCAACCTGAGCTCAGCCTTGGGCGCAATGCGTCAATGTTCCTTGCCCCCGATTGCAGGGTCGAACCTCCTACTGCGGAGCCGACCACATCATTGCTGCATTGTGCATTTGCTCGTTGTCTTACTCCGTGCTGCCCCTCTCGAGACGCCTCACCTTTTGCCTCGGCCGGCAGTATCTGAGGTGAGCCCAGGCCACGTGCTGCCTTAATGCAGCGTGCCAGAGGTATTCTGATGCGTGCAGAGGACTCCAGATTACACAATTCGCATCCAATATCATGCACGGAGGTCATTGAAGCAGCCAGTTTGTTGCATTGCAAGGCAGCCATGAGATGCGGCTCACAATTGCAGTGTCATATCAAGGAATGGTTACGTAGTCAGGGCCCAAAACGGCCGCCGTAACGGCCCCCGCGCATTGCGAATGATCCCCTGCCCCAGTGCGGAGCGCCGCCGCCGCCACCTGGATATCCGCGGCCCCCATACCACCCCGGCCCTTGTTGCCCCGGGTGTTGCCCTGGCCCTCCAGCCCCACCAGGGCCGTCGCGCGGGGACGGGCCGCCGCCGCGTGGCATGGGGGCCCAGCCTGGGGACGTCGGCAGCGCCTCCCCCTCCTCGGCATCCATGCCCCTGGGGGTCCGTGGCAGCTGCAGGCTCTGCGAGCGGCTCATGCTAGTCGCGCCCCGGCCCGGACCCCCACTGCCCCACCCGCCGCCACCAACGCCGCCGCTGGCGGCCCCGCCCCCGACCCCGCCGCCGGCGCCGGCGCCGCTAAAGCCAGGTGGCAAGGCCGGAGGCCGCCGCTGCTGTGGTGGCAGCGGCTGCTGCCACTGCTGGCCGCCTGGGCCGGGGCCAGCGCCACGGCCTCCTGCGCCCGCAGGGCCGCCAGAGCGATCAGGAGGCCCGCTGCCGCCGCGGTGGCCGTCTGGGCCGCCCACCCAGCCGCGCCCGCCGCCGCCGGCCGGCTGCGGCGCTGCGGGGCCACCTCGCCAGCTGGGGCCATGCCCACCATGCCCTCCTGGCTGCTGATGTTGATGTTGCTGCGCTTGAGGTGATGCAAGGAAGCCGGGCGGCGCCGACCGCTGCGATTGGAGCCCTGGACCATGCTGCTGCTGGTCTGAGGGCTGCCACTGCCTCTGCTGCTGTTGCTGTTGCTGCGCCAGCGCCTGTGCGGCGGCGCGTTCGCGCTCGCGCTCGCGTTGCTGCTGCTGCTGCTGCAGCAAGAGTTGCTGCTGTTGCTCTCGCTGCTGCTGGGCAGCAGCTTCCCGAGCCGCCTGGGCTGCCTGCCGCTGCGCCTCCTGCTCAATCTGCAGTACCTGCAAGAGATACACGCAAGCGCCCTCAATGCAATTATGAGCGCCCCTCTGATGCTTCAAGGCGCACAAGCTGCTAGAACACGGCTTGAAAATTTTTGGGGTGGCGCAGGGAGGATGCATGCCCCTGCGTGCACAGCCCCAGCCAGAAGACAAGTCACCTCTATGCTGCGACTCGCGATTACAAATCAAACAGCCTGGTTGGCAGCCCACCCTGAGCCTACCTTTTTCAGCTGCTGCACCGCCTCGTGCTTCTCGCCCTTGATGCCCTGCAGCCGCTCCCGCAGCTCCGCCAGCTCAGCAGTCGCCGCCTCCTGCTCCGCCGCCAGCCGCGCCCGCTCCGCCCGCTTATCCTCGCGGCTGGCGGCCTGCTCCTCCTCGATCTCCCGCTGCACCGCAGCTAGCTGCTGGCGCTGCCACTCGGGGTCAACCTGGGGCTCAGTGGGGCTGCCGCCATCTCCGTGGTGCACGCCAGGGCCCGAGGCGGCCGTGCAGTCGCCGGTGCCGCCGCCGCCGCCGCCGCCGCCTTCGTGCCGTGGCTTGGCCCCCCGCGCGCTGCTGACGCCCGCGCCGTGGCCGCCGCTAGCACGGGCGCCCGAGCCGCCGGCGCTGGCGCCGCCGCTGATCGCGCTGTTGGCGCCATCGCCGCCCCCAACGGCTCCGCCGCCGCTGCTCACGCCCTCGCTCCCGGACGATGCCGAGCATGTGACAGCGCGCCCGCGCTTGAAGGCCTTCCGCTGAGCGGCCTCAAAGGTTCCGTCCTGGACGGCTGCACGCAGCTCGGCAAGCGTGCGCTTGGCCAGGAGCGCCTCAAAGGCGCTCGAGTCGAGCGTCCGTGGCGGCGGGTCGAACACGCGCTTCAGCATATGGGAACCGCACACAGCTTTGCTTCATGCCAATGGGGTCACGGCCAATGCTTGCAGTGCAGCTGCTGCTTAGCAAAGCCGTTGTTGCCGAAAGACTAATTGATCTGATACCAACTGCGTCCTGATTGCATCACACGGATTTGATGCGGTATTTTCCTGTCCAATAAATATGAAGGGCTAGGAGACTTGCTTGTCTTTGCCGATCAGCGTGGTGCTGATCTGGTCGACGCGCCCTTCGACGGGACCAAATGGAGTCAAAAGAGGAGCCACCGCAGCAACAGCAGCCAAGCCCTATGTCAGAGGACGAGGCGGATGAGGACTCGCAGCCGCTCCGCAAAACTTTGAGTTTGCAAACCGTGAGTGCCGTCACCCTGCCTCCCGGCGCTGTCGTTGTCAATGGATGCAACTCGATCATGGAGACTGATCTGGAGCCCGCCGTGCTGTGGTGCTGTCAAGAACTATGCCCTGTGTTGTCGGGCCTCATGCGGCGCGCTCAGCGCACCCTGCAACGCGTTACTTGGCCGCCATGTCTTAACGCGCCCGCTTGCAGAAAGGTGTTCCTGTTGCGGAGCACGATAACTTTGCCCCAGCAAAGCTCCATGCGGAAGAAACCACCCATGCTTCCGCGGCGCCCGCCGCATTGGAGGCAGCATCGGGCGAACAGCCCAACCATGAGGGGCAGCAGCAGGCGCAGCAGGAACTGACGGTTGAGGGGGGCCCAGGGGCACAGCAGCAGCAGCCGGCGCAGAATGAGCAGCAGGGGCACCCGAAAGATCTGGGGCTGGCACATCAGCCGGAGACGGGGCATCCTGCGCACGACAGCAAGCCGAAGCAACCTGCTGCAGCGCCAGCACTGCAAAGCACCACGAGCATGCGCCTTCGCAACCAGCAGGAGCGTCGCGTCCCCGACGCCTACGACCCGGCGACGGCCGGCAAGAAGCCGCAGCTGGCCAGCACGCGGCTGCGGTCCGGGCGCAACCGCGACCGCGGGCGCGGGGCGCACAGCGGGGAGGACGACCACGGTGACGACGCCGCCCATGAGGAGGAGGAGGGCGGCAGCGACAGCAGCGACCAGGGGGACACGCCGCCGCGGCGGCGCGGCGCTGCGCTCAGGCGGGCTGGCAGCGGCAGGCGGGCGGCGGCCGGCGCTGCGGCAGCGCTGGCAGAGAGCGGCAAGAAGCGGCCGCGGCGGCAGCAGCAGAAGCAGCAGAAGCAGGACGAGGAAGAGGAGGGGCACGAGGGGGCCCAGCAGGGCAAAGCGGAGGAGGGTGACGACGAGGAGGGGAATGAAGAGGACGGGGAGGAGCACGATGATGGGGAGGCTCCAAAGGCGGGCGTCAAGCGGCCCAAGCGCCAGCGCTCTCAGGACAAAGAGCAGCCGCACCAGCAGGCCAAGCAGGTGCCCGCTAAGGGTGCCCGCCCTGGCGGCCAGCGACGCAAGCCCCAGGGGACGTCAGGAGCCGCAGGGGGCGAGGCCCAGGAGCAGCAAGCCGAGGCGCCCGACACGGCAGGCCGCGGGAGAAGGGCGCGCCCAACGCGGGGCGCGGCAGGCGCAGCGATCGCCGCACAGCGCAGCGAGTCGCCCTCGGCCGCGCCAGTGCTGCCGCCGACGCAGCAGCAGCAGCAGCAGCAGCAGCAGCAGCAGCGGCAGCCGCCGCCACCGCCAATCGACCCGGCGTCGTACCCGGCTGAGCAGCGGCCGTTTGCACAGGCCGCGCTCGACCTGGAGGCGCCGACCCAGGGGCTGATGGCGCTCGTCAGGGAGCGCATGACCAAGCAGCAGGCGGTGAAGAAGCTGCAGCAGCAGATGGACATGGCGCAGCGGCAGCTGGCGGAAGCTGAGGAGCAGCTGGCGCGCGGGTTCCCGGAGTTGATGGCAAAGGCGGAGCCCGCGCTGCGCGATCTCGCTGCGCAGGACGCCCGCGTGGCGGCGGAGGTCATGGCAGGGCAGCCGCTGGGCGTGGTGCTGCGGAAGTGGGTGCAGCACCTGGCGACGATGCAGGCGCTGCACCCGGCCGGCGGCGGTGCGGACGAGGCGGTGAAGCAGCTGTCGGAGCGCTGGGACATCAAGCCGCGCCTAACCCAGCAGCAGCAGCAGCAGCAGCAGCAGCAGCAGCAGCAGCAGCAGCCTCGGGCACGTCTCAGCGAGGGCCCGCCCGATCGCGGCACCTCGGCCGGGCCGGCCTCTCCGCCTGCCCCACCGCGCTCACGACTGCCCAGCAGCGCGGGCGGTGCGATCGTGTCCAATCGGGGCAACACAGGCGCGGGGCAACTGCTGCCGCAGCATAAGCAGCAGCCGCAGCTTCAGCAGCAGCAGCAGCAGCAGCAGCAGCAGCAGCAGCAGCAGCCCTTCCAGCAGTTCCTGCAGGAGCTCGTGCCGCTGCGCTCCCTCGGCGACGCGGCGCGCGACGCCGCCCTCCTCCGCCTCGCCGCCCACCTGCTACCGCCCTGCGCGGTGGACCCGTTTGAGGCCGCACGCACCATGGAGCGCGCCTTGTTCGACCAGCACGGCGGCGACGCGCGCGGCGGCGGCTACGTCCGCCACCTGGGCGTGCTCTGCGCCGCACTCGGCGGCCCGCCGCCCAGCGGGGCCGCGTTTGTCGGGGCGGACGGGCGGGCGGTGAGCCAGGAGGAGCACGAGCGGCTGGGGGACGTGGCGCGGTGGTATGTGCTCGACGGCGTCGTGGCGGCCGCCCAGCTGGTGGCGCGGACGCGGCCCCTGGAGGCTGAGGACGGGCGCGCTGGGCCGGAGGCGCGGCGGGACGAGCAGCAGGGGGCCCGGGGCCAGCGGCAGCAGCAGATCATTGAGCCGGAGGTGTCTGTGAAGCGGGAATGAGGGCCGACGGCGGGCGCGCGTTCGTTTGGCTGCGGCTTCGGGGTCGATGGCACTTCACTGGCGGCTGGGAGCTGCAATTCACTGCGATCACCGGCCTTATTCCCGAGTCACCTTGAACAGTCATGGCCTTCGTCATGCGGTGCCGCTCATGGGCGTTTATCTATGTCTTGTTTTGGGTGTCTGGGCAGGCTGGTGGCGCTTGTGTCAAGGCTGGCTTTCAGTGAGGGCATGGCCCGTCAAAATATAACATTCGCGCTCGCCTGCATTCCATTGTGCTGGTGCGAGTTCGCTGCCGCGTTCTCAAGGCTAGCTGCGGTTTGCCACGCAGGATCGGGTGCGGCGGTGTTGACCTGGGCGTCCCACAAACGAACCTGCACAGCTGGACACCAGGGCACCTGGATGAAGCGGTGCCTCCTGCTGCCGCATGCCACTGAGAGTTTACCATGGTCAAGACTGACAGTAAATTGCGTGAACGTGCAGCGTCACAAGAGTGCCACGATGAATGGCAGGCAAAAATGTGGGTCTGCTGCGCACGAAGGCCGCGCCGTGCATCGCCGCGTGCACTGCGGTTGAAAGCCGTTGCAATCCTTCGCCGTTGGGTGTCCCGCGGCACTCGCACCGCAAGTGACGGCGCGCGTCATCACTCCCTCACCAGACACGCATCGCTCAGAAACCCCCTCTAAACACAAACAAGGGTGCCACCCAGCCACGACGAGGGCGCACATGTGCGGACCCCAGCCGGCCAGGTCCCGGCCGACCCGGTGCAGTGCAGGCTGGAGGGCCGGCCAGATCCCTCTAGCTGATGTAGCTGTCGATGTGCCTCTTGATCTCCTCGCAGCGCTCCAGCCCCACCAGCTCCAGCCGCGACTTGTCCTTGAGGAACACCACCATGTCGCCCCACGCGCCAAACGCGCGCGGCACCATGCGCACCTCCTTGATCTGGGAGAACGCCACCTGCGGGCGGGTGTCGCGCGTGGCGGGGCCGGGATTGGGGCCAAGAGCATGCAAGGAGGGGAGCGGTGTGCCAGCGATTGGCGGCCTCCTATTGCGTGGCCATGCCCTGTGCGCACAGCGACGTGGGTGTGAACTCCTGCTGCGCCGCACCGCCCACCTGGGTCTGGTTTTTGAAGGCTGGGGACGTGTTGGTCACGACGATGCGCTTGTTGGTCACCTAGGGGGTAGGAAGAGGCGCTGTTACGGATCTCAAAGCCGCGGGACCAGGGATTGAGGCTGAGCGCAGGGGATGCGACGACCCCCAGCCATTAGAATGCCTGTTGAGGGCCGTTCCTATGCTGCGGAGCGCCTGCGACCAGATCCGCCCACAAAAGCGGCCTCGCTGTCCCCTAAAGCGCCCGCCAAGCCGCCCCCCCCTCCCCGCGTCCACGGCCACCTTGATCGTGATCCACAGCCGCCGCCCGACCGACGCGAGCGTCAGCGGCGCGTAGATCAGCGTGGCTGACAGCAGGATCGACAGCACCAGCTCGATGTTTGACCCGCTGCCCTCATAAAAGACGACCTCGTCGCTCCAGTCGTTCGCAGGCGCGGCGGCAGCGGCAGCGGCGGCGGGCGCGGGCAGGTCGGCGTCGGCTGGGGCGGGCGCTGTTGCAGGGGCGCCTGCAGGTGGGTTGCACGCAGAGTTGTACGGGCCAGGGTCGGGCCGCGGCCGGGTGGTGGTGGCGCCCTCGACGTCAAGCTTGCGTCCTGGATTGGCTGCTGCCCACTGGCATGCTGCCTGGGGTTCCAACCCAAGAGGGTTCGAGGCGAATGGAGTAGCACCAAGCAGCGATGTGGGCCTGCCGCGGCGCTTGCCGCGCAGGGCGGCGCTCGTGCGCACCTTCCTCCGCAGCACGCCTGCAGACGTCCCTGGGCTGCGCGCGGTATGTAGGAGCCACTGATACTGACAAAAATGGGCGTGCAGAGGGCCGGCACGCGGCCTTTACGGACGGCCCCCGCCAGATGGCTGTGGACGCCATGATTTATCGCACCCCCGGGCGTTTTAGGGTGTTTGATTGTTCCACAGGTTGCTCTAGAATCGAGAAATGCTGATGCTGAGTCTCGGATTAAGTGTTCTAAGACCGACCAGCGCAGAGGAGGCCCACTCCAGGTGGCGCGGGCATGCAGCGCGTGGCTGCTGATTACCGTACACAAGTGATCAAATGTGGTCATGCGGGGACTAATGATGAGCAGGCGCCAACAGCAAGCCGCTGTGCGTGCCTTCACTGTGTGGTCAAACGGGCGGTCAACGCGCGCTGGTGTATGTCATATCCTAACAGGTGGTGTACGCCTGAGGGACCGCACAGGAAACATCAATTACACAGCAGCACCATCTTCCAACATCATCAAGTTGAGGTGACTTATTCAAGGCTCATGCGCCGGTGGGTGGCTACGGTGGAGTTGAGTTTCAAACGGCCACCCACGACGGAACAGAATCGCAGAGCTCCAAAAACGCCACCCGATCCTCACCCCTCCTTTGTAACCCGCACTGACACCAGCTCGCACCCATGCCACTGTGCGACACCCGTCCCTACCCAACCGTGAAGCCCCACCCACC
>NW_014013258.1:0-2749 GCF_000611645.1 Monoraphidium neglectum | reverse complement strand
CCCACCCACCCATGTCGCCAACTCTCGCTGCACAAGCCCTGCCGTGAAAATCGGGCGTGCGGCGGAAAAGCGTGCGCCGCAACATGCAGCAGCACCTTGGTTGGCCGGCCGGCGGCCCGAGGGAAAAACCCACTTTGTGTGTGTGTGTGGGCGGGGGGAATCCTTGTGTGGTGGTCCGCGGGCACACGACGGAAGTATTCGTCACGCGTGCGGGGTTTGGAGCGGATTCGCTCATACGTATAATGTGTTTGGCACACATCAAGGGCGATGCGCCCGCCAAATGCGAGCCGCGCGCGCCGCGTGTTGTGAAAGGGAAGGGTTTTGGCATCAAGGTATGCCGACACCTTGCTGAGTTTGTGCACGCGTGCGCGTGGGGAGCGGGGAGCGCTTGATGCGCACAGTCGGGCGCGTCGCGCGCGCGGCGGCCGGCAGGGCATCTTCCAAGATGGGCCGGTGGTGTTTGCGTATGCGATGGGGCAAAATCTCGACTCCAAACCCCCCGCGGGAGGCATCGATGGACACAGGAAACATAGGTACGATGAAATGGGGCCGCGCCGCTGTCAGTTGCCACGCTGATAGGGGGTGGAGCAGCAGCAGCAAGAGCGGGCGCGGGCCCTGTCATATGGGGCACACCACGTTGGGTGCTTTGTAGGGCAGCACAAATGGCGCGCGCGCGCGCGCCCGACGGCGCAGGCGACATGGCAAAAGCCTGGAGCCAAGCGGAGCTCAAGCGGTTGCGCGCGGCCGGGTCGGGCGCAGGCCACTCGTAGAGCCGGTTCTGGCCCCCACCAACAACCACGCATGCAACCAAACCCAGCCGAGGCGCGGCCGAAACGCTGCGCCAGCCTCCCATCCAACCCGCGGCGCGGGGGGAGGACTGCGCGCGTTGCGGAAAGCGGCCGCCCCAGGTGCCAACAAGGGAGACTGAGAGCGCAAATGGATGAACAGACGACTCAGGCAGTGCTGCGGGCGGCCTGTGCAGCCTTGTGCCAGCCGCCGCCGGGACGAGCTAAGCAGGGCTGGGGCCGGACGCATGAAACACATCAGGTTGGTGGGTGCGCGCCCCGCAGGGGGTGCAGGTGATAAACGCAGGGCCGACGCGGCGGCGGCGACATGCCCGCAGCACCCGCGGCGGCCCGCGCCCGCACGCGCGGGGCGGGTTGCCTGGATTGAGCTTCTACAGCCGCTTTGCTCGGCGTCGGCTATCCAGGGCCTTCATTGCACAGTGCCGGCGCCCCTCGCGGTGGGTTGCGCCCCTCACAGGGCAGGCTAGACTAGTGCCCCTCGCTCTCGCGCCGAAGCGCCGCTCTCCCGCTCACTCAACGCACTCCGCGGGGTCGGCCTCCGCAAAGGCCGTCGCCCCCAGCGCGGCGCGCCGCCCGCGCCGCCCGCCGCCGACGCGGCCCGCGCCGGCGGCCAGGGCCACGCCGCCGATCAGCAGCAGCGCCGCCTTTGTGCGCAGCCCGCCGCCGCGCGGCCGGTACGCGTCCGCGCGGCCGCCGCCGGGCGAGTCCGCGGCTGCGGCGGCGCTGCAGGTGCCGTCGTCCGCGGCGCCGCCGGCGGCGGCGCCGTGGCGGTGCGGCGGGTTGGGCGCGAAGCCGGCGCCATATGCGTCGGCGTCCTCCTTGAGCGGGTGGCAGCGCCGCCGGCGCGCCTCTGCGTACTGCGGCACCGTCGAGGACAGCTTGCGCACAAAGCCCCACATGCCGTGTGTGACGGCGAAGCGCGCGAGGCGCTCGGGGATCTTGAACTGCTCATGGTGCAGCAGCGTCGTCTGGGTGGCGGGCTTGCCGCTGCCCCAGGGGCAGTCGACGGCGACGGAGCGCCAGTGGCTCCAGTAGACGTCCATGCGCACCAGGGAGCTGTTCTTGTACTCGCGGGGGTGCACGACAGACTGGGGGGGTGGGGTGGGGTGATTGGCGAGATTGTCAGGAGGGGTGAGACTGAGACGACAGGTTTTTTTAGGGATGGCAAGGGGGGGGCATTGCGGTCAATAAGGTGGGTAAAGGGCAGGGCTCGACAACTGTGAGGTTGCCATGTGGCGCACGGCTGCGAATCATGCGAGGTGCCCAAGCAGCTGGATTAAGCTTGTCCTTTCTGGGTGCAAGCCCCCGTCATGCAGTCCCCTCAACCCTCGCGGATGTCTCATGGCCCGCATGCTGACCGCCGCGCGGCGCCCACCTTGGTGCAGGCCGTGAGCGAGCCGTCCGCGCCGCGGAAGAGGCGGCGCGCGATCGAGTACTCGCGGTCGCTGAGGAAGGCAAAGGGGAAGCGGCGGATCCAGCGCACCACCTGCTGGCGCTCTGCGAAGTTGCCGTGCTCCAGCACCTCATGGTGGATAACCATGCCGTCCTGGGGGGCAGACGGAGGGGCGCGGCGGACGAGGGTCACCAAATGCGAACGACGGCCTCCGGGCTCCAGGGCCCAGCAGTCAACCCGATCAGGCCAGCGGCAAGTTGGACGAGTGCACGTTGCGGACAAAAAGCCACAGGCGCCCAAGTCTAGGAGCCCAGGCATCCCCTTCCCGCCCCGGGACCACCCCCGGCCACCCACCCAGTTGCGCCTGAAGCCGTCGTCCAGGTACATATCCATGAACTCCTGCGGCGTCACGTCGGGCGCCGTGGTGACGCTCTTGTACTCCGTCTTGCCCCCCGGCAGCGTGCGGCGCCAGGCCGTGTACTTAACAAAGCCCGGCACGTCCTTGTCAAACATGAGCTCCCACTCGGTGGCGCCCTCGCAGGGGCCGTTC
>NW_014013259.1:23051-29375 GCF_000611645.1 Monoraphidium neglectum | reverse complement strand
GCCGGGCCCGGGATGGTGGGGGCGGGCGTCGGCGCGGCCGGCGCGGCGGCGGCGATGGGCATGTATGAGCTACATGACGGGTGAGGGCGCGCGCTGCGCCGCCCACCTTGCTCTGCCGCCCCCGCCGCCGCTGGCGGGGGCGCCTGGCTGTGCCACTCAAGACACCGCTGGCCGCGGCGCCGCGGCGGGGCGCCGCGCAGTGCCGGGCGACCAGGGACGTCCGCAAGGGGCGGCGCTTGGGCTGCACACCCGGCGCCAGACACGCGTCCCCAAACAGTTTGCGTCCCTGCTCCCATGGCGCCGCCTACAACCAAACCCATGCAATTTCGCAACCCATTTAGAGAGGACTTGAACCAAGACGGCGTCCCAGATTGGGCGGAAAACCCCCAGGTGAGGCCCTCTGCTTCGCGCGCTGAAGCAGCCTGCCACCCCACCCTCCCCGCCCGAGCCGCACGCGCCGCGTGGCCGATGCGCGCTGCGTGGATGTGTATAGTGCACGCACGCACCGGCCTGCGCGATGCGCATGCGAGCGTGCGATCTGCGCCGCTCCGGCGCCCCTGCCCGACCCCCCAGGCGCAGGGCCCGGACTACGATGGCGACGGGGTCCCAGACAATGTAGATGGCGACGCTGATGGGGACGGTGTGCCAGACGCTGCTAATTGGTGAGCTCTTTCTGGGGGAGGGCAGCGGGCAGGCCTCTGGCCCCATGCTGGATGGAGGGGCGCGGCCATGCGTGGGGCGCGCTCGAACGTGGCGCCTCGCTTTGTGCGCTGTGCGCGCTTTGCTGCGAGGGCGCGCGGGCCCTGGCCAAGTGGCAGGCGGGGAAGCAGCCCGCTGCCCGTTGCTGCTGTGGCTGCGGTCCTCCCTTGTCTGGGCGGGCAGGCACCCGCGGCTGCGAAACCCCTGCCGCGCCGCCGGCGCAGCGGCGCTCGGATCCGTTGGCGACGCAGCGCCCGCGCGCCCCTCCGTGCTCATATCCAACGCAGGAACGCCGCCCCTGCCGGCGTCGGCTTTGAGAGCGGCGGCTTTGAGGGGGGCTGCGGCGGCGGCGCGCCGGACTACGATGCTGATGGTGCGCCATGCATCCCGCATGCACGCCGCGTTTGTGCGGCAAAACCCCTGCGGGAGCCTTTCTGGCCGGGGGCTTGGCCCCACCTGGGGCGGCGTTGGGCCTGCCAGCTCTGAACAGCTGCGCTCTGGTTGTCACAACTGGAATAGTTCCACTGTGCTGGTGGTTACACCATGACATTTGTTCTTCAGACATTTGTTCTTCACACCTTGCAACTTGCTGTGTCACCTGGGTTTGACGGCGAACGGCTTGGGCGCCTCTCCTCCTCTTTTGTCGTAATCCCCGCGTTCCAGGCGTCCCTGATTACGCCGATGCCGACGCTGACGGCGACGGCGCCGCGGACGCCAACACCTGGGAAGCTGGAGATGGAGGCGGCGGCGATGATGGCGGCGGCGGCTTCGACGACGGCGGCGGTGATGATTTTGGCGGCGGCGACGACTTTGGTGGTGGTGATGAGTGAGGGCAGGCAAACACGCCAAGGTGCTGTGGCTTGCAGCCGTCCTGCTGCTGGGCGTGAGGCGGGCGGTTTCGTTGTGCACGCTGGTCGCCCGGTTGGCAGCTGTTGCACAATCTGACTTGTACGTGCGTATGTGCACCCGACGCTGCAACGCTGCCTCCGCGCGCGTGGGGGCCTGCCAACGACGCTGATGTTACATCTCCTCCGGGTTCAAGCAGTTGATCATATGCCATGTGACATCATCAACATCGCGCTAACTGCAAGCGCGCATTGACAGCCCGGCTATGAGAATGCCCAACAGTTGCTGCACGCGATATACGAGGAGCAAGTGCGACAAACGGGCGACGGCACTTGTGGTTGCATTGAACGCCCCATGGCCACGCAACAGTCGCCCTTGCGCTGCACAACAATTCTCCCCTCTTATTTTGGTCATCGGCCACTTGCAAAAGGCAGTATGCAGCGGCAGCCGCCCTGACGCGATTGCAAGCGCCTGGCGCATCACCTGGGGACCTGCCCTGCACAGACGGGGTGGATGCGGTTTCAGTGCACGTCACGCCAACGCTGGGTTTTGCCATACTGGCGCCGCCCTGACTTTTAACAGTGTGCTTGTGCTTCGCTGTTGCCAGGAATTCCAGTGGATGGCATTCCTTACTCTGTCTCAACTTGGCAACTCAACAAACCCAGTCTGCCAGCCGGAATGATGGACAACAGGTGGGCTTGGTCTCTCAACCCACACAGTGCCCCTTCAAGAAGCAGCCAGGGCTACGCAAAGGCAGGACACACACCACAAGAGCGTTCAAAAAACGTGGTCAAGGACGGGAAGCGTTTGTTCAAATGCATGGCATTCCTTTGCCGCGTTTTGGTGCCAGGCACCCGATGGTGCAAGGGGAGGTAGCAGAGGGCGCAACAGCAGGGAAGGTGCACGAGGAAGGGCGCAGCGCACAATGGTAGTGCAGCAACACGCCGGCGGTTTGTCATACGTGATGCGTCATGAAGAGTTGTGTGATTGTTTTGATGCCCCCTGGGATTCATGGACAAACGCAAAGGCCGGCGCCAGGGGGCGCCGGTGCCCCCCTGGCCTTTGGGGCACCAGGGGCGCAAGGGTCGACGTGCAGGCTCTGGCTGCGCCCCAGGGCAGGGGCCGCAAGGGCGGTCGTTGGCAGAGCTGGATGCGGCTGGCCACAACACACTGTATAAACTGCCACGACTCAAAAGGGGGGGGGCCAGCAGGGACGTGCAAACAGAAATACATGCGCCGACAGAAGGATCTGGCATAAGCAACTTGCAGGGGCATGCAGGGCGAGGCAAGGTCAAGGCATGGGCTGGCAAGCTGGCAAGAGGGACTCAAGGCAATACTGGAAACTCGCAAAACACATTTGAGGCGCTGTAAAGGATTGTTATCTTGTATGTATGGGGGTCAACCTAACAAGCGCCGCTGGGACATCGCCTGCACGCATGCGATTAGCAGGCCACCGCCGCCTCGCCCCCCAGCGCCTCCGCTGCTGCCGCCACCTGATCGGGGCGGTCGCGGCTGCGGCGCGACGAGAGGCGCGCAAGCTTGGCAGCCAGAGCGGCGCCGATGCGACCCTTGGGGGCGGCGACAGTGGCGGCGGTGGCGGGCTCGGCGTCGCCGGGCTTGGCCGGGGTGCCGCCGGAGCGCGCCTTGATGGGGGCCGCAGGGGTGGTGGGGCGCCTGTCGCTGCGGGTGCGCGGCAGGGCAGCCCTGAACCTGTCCCCAAGGTACTTGCCCCACCTGGGAGTGGCGGCTGCGCCGGCCTTCGAGCCGGGCTCGAGGGCTGCGACTGTGGGCTCGGGGGCGGCGGGGGCGACGACGCTCACAAGCACGGCGGCGTCGTCAGCGGCGGCAGAGGTGGGGCTGTCGATGTCGATGGGGCCGGCCACAGGAGCGACGACCGCGGGACTCGTGAGCAGGGAAGAGGTCTTGGTGTCAGCCTTGCTGCTGCGACTCTTCTATATTAAGGCCTTGCGCTTGGGGGTGAGCGCGGCCGCGGCCTTGGCGGCGGAGGCGGGCCATGAGACTGCGACGGAGGCGCACGCGGCGCCGCACTTGGCCTCGGCGGTGGCAAACGCGCGCGCAAACCAGTTGGCCTTCTTCGGGGCCTTGGGGGCGGAGGCGTCGTCACCAGGGGCGGCGGCGGCAGCGGCCTGGGAAGTGTTGCTCGTGCTGGAGGTGGCGCTGGCGGAGGTGGCGCTGGCCGTGCGCGGCGTGGGCGCGTGCTTCTCGGCAGCAGCAGGGGTCTTTGTGGCGGCGGCGGCAGTCACAGCGCGCCACCTGTCCTTGAGGCCGGACACCGCGCGCACAAACCAGCTGGCCTTGGCGGCCGTGGGTGCGTCAGCGGCGGCGGCATGAGGGACGGGGTCGGGGGTGGTGGCGTCGCTCGACTTGGGCTCCGGGGCGCAGGCCAGGGGCGCTAGTGGCGCGGTGGTCGCAGACGGGGCGTCGGCGATGATCTTGATGGCGGCCTTGGGGGTGGTGATGCGCTTGAGGGCGTTGCCGAGGGTTGCCAGGTTCACCAGGGCCTGCGGTGGGGTGAGGGCAATGCGTCAACAGGTCGGTTGCTGCGACGGCGCAGCTTTGAGAAGACGGGCAGCACCGGCAGCGCGATCAACTGTACATGTGCAAGCATAGGGAGCTCCCATACATATCCTGTGCAATTGTGGCGCTCACCAGCAGGGATTGGATGGGCGTCATGGTTGATGATGACGGGGATGGAGCGCAAGCAGCGGCTGTGCGCGACGCGGCTGCAGAGTAGCGGAGGTGGGGCGGATGCGACAGCGTCAGCAGGCTCGACAGAGCGCGAAGCAGCGTTCTAGTTTGTGTGCTATTTCTTGGAGACAGCACGCACGCAGAACGAGGCTGACAAAGAGGCCGGGCACCACGAACGGTTTAGCCTTGCGAAGGCTTTACGGGGCCCTCACCTTTGTTGTAGGATACTTGATAGCGCTAAGGGAGTGTCAGTGTTGTTTTTGTAGGCTTGGAAGGGGGCAGAGGTTTCTCGGTTCGGGGAGCTGTCAGCTTTGTCCAGCTGGACTGCTTTGGACGCGTTGGCAAGGGCGTTCGACAGACTTGTTTGAAGTTCTCTTTATGAATCTATATTGATCGCGTGGTACGTGAAGTACTCCCAGGAGGGGCGTCCACCTGATTTTCCAGCTTCCGCGCCCCAGCCGACGTGCAGCCCCTGCCAGCTCAGCTGCTCACGGGCAGCTCCCGGGCGTGTCGTTCCCACGCCCACGGGACCCCCTGAGGACGCCATCCTCCCGTGCTATTATGAGCTGCATTTCAGAGCTACGGCTGCGACGGCCCGCATGCAAATGCAATTTGATTGTGCAGAGCCGGACTGCAAGCGGTGCGTTGCAGCAGTCCGCAGCGCGCAGCGTGGTTGGGTGCCGCTCGCTTCCTGCTTCCTCGGTTCCTTTGAGATAGCAACCCATACGGCCATCAATAGCGGCTTACACATCCAGCCCCAGCGATAATCACCCGGCCTGCCCGTTCATCCACCGCAGCTTTCCAGGCTGTACTCAATCCGCAGGGGCCCTCTCTTGGCCGCCAACCCAGACGGCCGCGCCGCCTCCTCCCGCACGATCCGCTGCCAGTTCCTACGCCACGCGTGGTCCTCCTGCTCCCACGCCTGGCCGGCCGCGTCCTCGTCGCACGCCGCCCCGCTCGTGGCCGCCGCGGCCGCGGCCGAGGACGCCGCCGCCGCCGCCGCCGCCGCCCGCTGCTGACTGTTCAGGCGCCGCAGCGGTAGCCACCACTTGCTGCCAACGCGCGCCTCCGCGAGCGCCAGGGCATGGGCCTGGCAGGCCCGCGCCCGCCGCACCCCGCCGTCGTCGCCGTCGCCGCCGCACGGGGAGGACAGGGAGCTGAACGGGCACGCTGCGCCAGGGGAAAGGTCCGCCAGCGCGGGCAGGTGCTGCAGCTGCGAGCTCAGACGCTCCTGTTGCGGTAGGTAATGCGAGCAGCGTGGCGCGCAGACATGTACGTGCGAATCTCAATTACAGCGCGTGAAGTGCAACCACGCGATGATTCACCGCACACAAGCACAACCTGCACTGGTTAAGACTGTCCATTACGTTACTTCACTGGGAGCCGCACCGCATGCTGCAGCATCTGCTGCCGCCGCATCACCGCCGCCAACCGCTCGCCCCGCGTCGCCTCCCAGCCGCTCAGCAGCGCCCCAAGCTTCCCATCCAGCCCCTCCGGGCCGCTGCTCGTGCTGGCGCCGCCGACACTGGCCCCGCCAGCCCGCCCGCTGCCGCCGCCGCCGCCCCCATCGGCGCTGCCGCGGGCGTGAAGCCCCAGTCGTGTGGCTTGCACCTGCGCATCAATCCGTTGCTGCACCTGCAAGTGATGGCAAAGGGGAGGTTGGGCGGTGTTTTCATTGTGGAGGTGCAGGCAGCAAAGCCAGGCATGCGTAAGGAGCAGTAATCCACAGCGCAGCTCAAAGCAGCTCGAAAATGCTGGCGTGCGATTCTGCAGACGCTCTGGCACAAGAAAGCGCGACATGGTTGAATGGCCGGCGCGCAGCCTTGGGCAGCGGCACCGTCGCGGAGCATAGCTGCGCCCAGGGGCACGCACCTGCCGCATTAGCTGCTGGTACCGAGCAGAGCTGAGGTGGTCCATGCGCCGCCACCCGCCAGCCCCAGCCGCCGGCAGCGCGCCGCCGCCGACGCCGCCGCCGCCGCCGCCGCGGCTCGCTTCTGGCTGCACAGGCAATGGCCCGGCCACATCCGCGACCGCCGGGTGGGACCCGCCGTGCGGCGTGGCGGAGGCGGC
>NW_014013259.1:0-22645 GCF_000611645.1 Monoraphidium neglectum | reverse complement strand
GGGTGGGACCCGCCGTGCGGCGTGGCGGAGGCGGCGGGCGGCGGCCAGGGGCCGCCGCGGCTGCTCATGGATGCAGCTCGATTGCTGCTGCTGGCGTCGTATGTTGACTTCACAGCGTCTGGTGACGCGCTGCGGTCCAACAGAGGCACCTGCAGGTGCCATAGCATGCCATGATCGAAGCGCCGACCGACATTCAAATATTGTCGCACAGTAGCAGTGGGAAGTAAGCGAGCGCCGACCCGTCGGCGCACGCCTGTACCCTATAGCCTGCGGCGCCTGCCCTCGGCAAGCTCACCTGCTGCCCGCCGCCCGCGCGCCGCCGACACGCGCGCCCGCGCCACGCGGCCTGGATCCGCGCCGCTGCCGCCGCCCGCCTCGCGTCGGCCTCCGCCAGCGCCTCGGGCGCGGTGTCCGCCAGGCGCCGCTTCTCTAGCTCCAGCTGCTGCATGCGCTGGCCATGGCGGCGCATGACCGCGGCGTACCGCGCGTCTGCCGCTGCGGTGGCGCGCTCGCGCGCTGCGCGCCGCTGCACGAGCCAGCACCGCGTGGCGCGCTGGATTGTGGCGGCGGCGGCATCCTGCAGTACACATGATGTTTGGGAGGGTGTTCTTGGTTTGTAACTGTAACTGATCATTTGCACACGGTGAACAGTCGTGCGCAGCATGGGCAGCAAGAGCACATTCGCCATGGCCAAGAGCAGCGACAGCGCTGCACCTGTATTGGACCCAAGCATGTCGTTGATTGTGTGCCTGCATGGCAAGAGGATTGCCCTATTGTTAGCGACTGATATGAAAAGCTGAATGTTGCGTGAAATTCCTTGCATACCTGACGCTCGATCGTCCAGATCACGCATCCTGGTCCGTGTAGCAAGTCAGCAGGCCAGGATGTGATAGTTGATTGGATCAAATCAGCTGATCGTCGCGCCACTGTCGATGACACCGCGTCCGCCCGTGATGAGCGTGATTGGTGACTCTGCCGAGCAGAAGCCCAAGGTATGCCGCGTAACTGTTAAAAAGTAGGATAATAAATGTACTGGGTCCAAACACGTGGCCTTTGAGCTCCTGTTCAAGTGATTGGCACCAGCAGCTGACATTGACCAGGTTTGACCCACATCGTTGCCCCAGGCCAGGACACCTCCGGTCGAAGTTGCTGTGTTGGCCATGGTGTCTGAAAAATCCCATGTATTGCAGTGAGCACAACACCCCAGTGGCTACAAGCCAAGAACTCGATATGCAGCACTCGAAATCCAACGCTGTCCGGTGCATGCATCACAATCAGAGAGCCGGCATGGTTGCACAGTTGCCTGCGCATGCTTCTTGTAAAGAAGCTGGATGCCTTGTGTTAAAGTTCCTTTGATCACAGCCACTGCGGAGTTGAGAAATCCACACACGATGTTTCCCACTCACGTCAGCGTTCATTGGCAAGCAGTGCTGTAGTCGGCAGCAGGCAGCTGCAGATGCTCAGGCCTGTAAGATATCGCGCTGCTCGAAAGAAACATGCAGGCTGCTGCTGTGGACCAGATGCAGACTGCCGGGGGCCGCAGTGGGCACATGCACACACGGCCCCCTTCATACCGATGACGCCGCGGCCAGTTCAGAGTGACAAAAGTATGATTTGCACCAGCTGCCAATGCGGCGCGTATTTCAGGAGACAATGCAGGCGACCATCAGCTGCAGACAAAATCAATCCGAATCAGCGCAAAGCGGGCGGGACCCACAAGTGATCTTCGGGTTGGTGTGCGGCTCACGTCTGTATTAGGCGAGTGCAATGCATGTCATCTCGTTTCGTAAGCTGCAGCCCTGAACATCGAGCCCTTGACAGATGGACGTCACACAATTCGATTCAATCCAACCCGTCCGCACGCCGGACCGCCGCCGCGCCCTGCCCACAGGCCGCTGCCGCAATGAGCGCGCACCGCCGCTTTGCCGACGAATGGGTGGATGGTTGGAACAAGAGGTGAGGGCTCATGTTGCCAGCGGCATGCAGGGCCGTGGGCCAGGTCTGGCACTGCAGCAGCCAGCTACCACTCGACCGCCCGCCAGTGACCGGGGCCTAATTCAAGCCCTTCCCTCTCCACCTCATGCACCTTACTCCCACACACACGCCCGCACCCCCAGGGACCTTGAGGCCATCCTGTCCCACTACAGCGAAACGGTCGAGTTCGTCTCGCCGCGCGTCGCCGCCGCGTTTGCGCGCGGCGCGGGCGTCGGGGACGCGTCGGGGCGCATCGTGGGGAGGGAGGCGCTCAGGGCCTATTTCAAAGAGGCTCTGGACAATTTGAAGGTGCTTTCTCTGGAGATCAAGGTGGGTGTGCTGTGGGGGCCGAACATCATGCGTGTGTGTGTGTGTGTGTGTGTGTGTGCGTGCGTGCGTGCGTGCGTGCGTGCGTGCGTGTGCGCATGTGCGCGCATGCGCGTGTGTGTGAGTGTGTGCACGCGTGGGTGCACGCGTTTCCGTGGGTTGTATGCTTTTTGTGTGCACAGGGCGCTTTCTCAACTCCTTTTCCCTTGCGTCAGCAGCACCGGAGCAGCACCCTGCTTCAATGCCCCTCCCCGCCCGACCCGCCTCCTCTTTGCAACTCCACACCCCCGGCCCATCCACCCATGCCCGCCGCACCGCTTTGCGCCTGTCCCACACAATCGCTGCAGGCCGTCCTGTCAGGCGTCGGAGAGTCGTTTGCTGTTGTGTACACGCGGGAAACCGGAGCCACCGTCGTAGAGGTGTTTGTGCTGGACAACCAGGGCAAGGCGGCAAAGGTCCAGGTCTACTACGACGCGGTGTGCTGACGGACGATGATGTCAGCACGTGCTGTCGCCCTGACTCCACGCATGCAACATTTCCGCTTGAAGACAAGGCCAGCAGAGACCTCGCGCCGTCACGGCGCGCCAACTTCATTTGTTGGCGGCTGGCTGCGTCAGCCCCGCGCAGCCTCCTGCCTTGCTGGCAGCTTTAGCGGGCGGTGGGCACGCAGGCGGCTGCCCCTTTTGTCCTACGCAAGGGGTAGCTGGCGCGGATGTGGCGTCTGCCAGGCTACCGACAGTCTGATGACCTAGGACTCGGACACACTGCACTGTGCACCCCAGGTGGGCTGCTAACTCGCCAGTGCGGTGTCATGCCGCATGACTGCACCTTTTGTGCTGCCAGGGACCCCCTTTTTGCCCCCTATGCATATGAAAACTGCTAGGACTGGGTTTTCGTGGTTGGCGGCAATTGCTGCTGGAGGGTCCGTCTTTGCTCCTGCTGCCGCTGCCCTATTGTGGACCCACCTCGCTCACAACGAGGACAACCCCAGGATTGTGGGGGACCTGGTTCTATTCTCAAACTGCTCTTCATGCACCCGTTCATGCTTTGAGTTTCAAACACAAGCTCACCGAAGCCGTGAAGCTGGTTGCGCGCACCTGCGGTGTCCCACAGCTTTTGTGCAAGGTGTTGAAACGCATGCCGCCTACCTGTTGAAGGAGGCGCTGAGCTCCTTACCTCGATTCTGCACCTACGCGCTAATCACTGCCGGCATTTTCACGAGACATGATAAGCTGAGAAGATGCAAACACTGTTGCGTGCCGTGACAACCAAAGCATGTAAGCTCAGGCGCTGGTGCAAGTGCCTTGCTCCGCATCATGCTAAGCATGCGGGGGAGCGGGTGGGATTCTGTTGTTGCCAGCTTGAGCTGAAGCCGGAGCTGAGCAGCAGCGTGGCGGCCCGAGGAACGGTGCCCATGAGGCTGCATACGCGAGCAGGCGTCGGCCTGAATGGGCACAGGCTTCTGGTCGTGTCTGGGCGGACCCCGCAACCAGTCCAGCATAGGTATGCACCCCCTTTGGATGATGCAGTGAGCGCTGTGTACGGAATACACAGCGAGAGCACAAAGGTAGTGTCTAGCGCGCTGCTGCCTGCCTTTAATGAACGCCTGGGGGACCAAAAGGCAGGATTCACCTCGCTCCCTCGTGCTTTTCAGGAAATTGACGACAGCATAATCATTACAACACCAGGCGTGGGGCCAGCCTATTTGCATACTTTGCAGAGGCTTCGGCCTCAACAGTCAACACAGCTGGGCCACAGCTGGCGGCCCCCACCAGACAAACGCAACGTGCACAAACGTTTTCTGGAATGGCAACCATTGCGCTCACGCAACAGGCGTTGACCAGCAAATCGGCGCAAGAAGGGCATCGAGGTCGCCACGTCTATGACCAGATCAGAACAGATCTGAAGGGTCAGATCTGTCCAGATCAGAAAGATCACATCAGAGGTGCATGTCGAGGAGGATCTCCGCAAGCTCCTGGCTGCCGCTGCCCACGTCATCAGCAGGGTCGGGGTGAGACAGCGCAAACTTCTCCAGATCATCAAAGCCCACCTGTTGGTTTGAATTCAGTCGAACGGAGAAGCAAGAATTCCCAGGCTCAGAAGGCAGGGAGCGGCCGCCAGAATTTTTGACAATACAGTGTCTGACAGTGCTGCTTTGGCAGTTCTGCACAGCTTCATCTTATGTAACGTTCTATGCAGCCAGTACGTTCATGCACCACCAGTCAGACCCTCCCAGACACCCCTCACCTTCCCGGCGATGATCTTGGGCCCGATCCCGCCCTTGGCGCCCCAGCTGGCGTAGCGCTCCTCCCGCAGCTTGGTCAGCGCGCCCGCGTCCAGCAGGGCCGCCGCGTTGCGCAGGCCGCGGGCGAGGGCGTCCATGCCGCTGATGTGGCCATAGAACAGGTCGACCAGAGCGGTGGACTCGCGCCTGGTGTGTGTGTGCAGGTGGTTTGGGAGGCATCGAGCATGTGTATGTGTATATGTGTGTGTCTGTGTATGTGCACGTGTAAGTATGAATGTGTGTTTTTGTGTGTGTGTGTGTGTGTATGTGTGTGCGTGCGTGCGCGAGCGTGTGCGTGTGTTCAGTGGGGTGGTGCGCATGGCAGACCCACTTCGAGGTCATGTACAGTGCGGTGGGCACGGCTCCGCAGGCAGGGCCTGCAACTCCGTGGCCGACATGACATTAATACACAGCACACAACAACAAGAGCGGCCTGCCTTGCGCCGCAAGGACGACACGCCACGCCCGGCCCCACTACACGCGGTCACCTGAGCTTTGCATCAAAGTTGAAGCCGCCGGTGCCGAGGCCGCCGTTGCGGATGACCGCCAGCATGATGAGCGTGGCCTCACGCGGGTCAACGAGGAACTGGTCGGTGTCCCACCCGGTCTGGTGATGCCACGGGTGACGCGGCGGGTGACGCGGCGGGTGACGTTAGGCGGCGGTGTGCGGGTGACGGCGGCGGTTGGGGGGCCGTCAGGATGTTTGAGCAGGCAGGCCGGGTTGGTTTGCGTGGTTGGCCTGTTTTAAACCGGCACGGAGGCAGACACAGGCCAAAATCGGCTTTGGCTGTCATCCGCAGCGCCGCTGCCCATGGCAGACCCTGCAGCCCAAACCAACACGTGTTTTGGTTGCGCGCCCCTCCAGGCAGCAGCGTGCACGCGTGAGCGGCCAGGGGCGCCACCTGAGGGTCCCCCGTGTTGGCGTCAATGTTGCCGAGGACACCGTTGATGCGCGCCGTCTCCAGCTCATGCTCGCAGCTGTGGCCTGCGGTGATGCCATTCCGAGTTGTTGCGCCGCCAGGCACGGGGAGCGTTGTCAGTCAAGTTGAGGGGTTGAATGACACAGCACAGCCGCGGGCTGCCGAACGCCGCCGCAGACGAGGATCTGCCGCCGGTTGGCCGGCAGTGTGGTTGGCCGCCACCCACCCGCAAGGGGCGGGTGGCAGTTGTTGGGGTGGTACAGTTTGAGTGTGCAGGCAGGTGGGCAGTATCACCTGAGAGCGTGGCGTGGTTGCACTCGACGTTGATCTTGAACTCCTTCTCGAGGCCATACTTCCTGGAATTCACGGTGTGAAGGTCAGAAAGAACTTGAGAGGGAAACTGATGACAGGCAGGGTATGGGCCGCAGGTGACGCAGCTCCCAGGGGTGTGCGGCGAAGCAGCCCAGGCCGGCCGGCTGGAATGGTGCAGGCGGGGCGGGGCTCGGCTGGCGGGATCCTGTTGAGTGACAAAGGCTGTCGATTGACAGCCTTGCTCACCTGAGGAAGCTGACGGTGGTGGCCACGTCCCAGTCGTACCTGCATTGATAGGACAACGTATTTGTGGAGATGATATGCATAATGGTGGTCGGCGGTCGGTTTGTGGGCTGCCGCTGAGCCGGAGAGCGGCAAGCCACTGGATTGCAGGGAAGCCCCTGAGCGTATCTCTGTGATTGCGCTTAACAAGGTGAAAAAAACTAGTGTAGCACGAGTCAACAAACATGAGAGGGCGCGCAGCTTCTGGCAGCTTCTCACTGGTGCTTCGTCGGCTCCTGCGGCTTGGGCTCGAGGAGCAGGGTGGCGTCCCACCCCACCTGCTTCTTGTATTCGGAGGCCAGGCGCATGAACCTGGATTGATAACATCACAGAAGTTATGTGTAGGTCAGGAATGGGGATGGTGGCGGGGCGGGGTGAGGCGTGCGGGCCGGGCATGGTGGCGGCAAAGCAGGCTTCTGGGGAAGGTGAGCTACGAAACAGGGGTTTGTGCCCCACTGGCGACGCCGCCGCAGAGCGCGTCTGTCAGATCATGCTGGCGGAACATGCATCACTTGAACATGGGCACGCACACACAAGCCAGGCATGCACCCCAGCACGTGCGTCTGCGGCCCAGTTGCCCTCCTCCCCCCACAAGCTCCAACACCTTACGCTTTGCGTCCCCCACCCCCTGCCCCCCACCTGGCCAGGTTATCAAGCTCCAGGGCCATGTCAGTGTTGAGCAGCGACTGGTATCCCTCACGACCACCCCTGGGGGGTGGAGGCATGACGTTTGTTGTGCGGATGTAGGGGGAGAGTGGGGACGTAGCCGCGCAAATGGGTGCCGTGGCTTTCGAAATGGAGGGCTGCTCGTAATGTGTTGGCAAGTCGTGAGAGGTGGAGCCAGGTGCTGGTGCCTCAGCGTGCATTGCATCGCATATAATGTGAAGTATAACATCAAGGTATTGTGGTTTTGGCCGCGACCCTAATCATTCACAATGCCTCCTTCGCAGACTGACCAAAATCAACCCGCGCCCACGCTCGCGCTCAACGGCACGCAGGCCCTGGCAGGATTGGTGCGCACCAGAATACGTAGTTCTGTCCCCCCAGCAGCTGAGTCACATCCATTGCCTTCTTGACCTGGGGTTGGGGATGAGTCATATTTGGGGAGCACGTGTGCGATGAATAGCTTGTGTATGCGTGTGCAGGTGAGAGGGCTTGTGTGTGTCAGGGGATGGGGCCCCGGGCTTGAGACAGGCCGAGTGAATGCAGGAGAGATGTTGATACTGGAGGCAAAGTGAGAGGACGAGCCGGACGTGTCAGGCGGAGCGACTAATCCATTGCCGCCAAACTCGACAGCGGATGCGAACGCAGGACAGGTGAACCCAGCCTGGGCAGTGGGCGTCAAGAGGGCGAGGAAGTGCAACCCTGTGTGCATGACAGCCCCTTCTGTCGCACCTGGGCCGCTGCGTAGGCGAACACAGTGGCGTTTGGACCTGCGACAAGGGGGCCACGTGAGCGGCTCGGGCCTCTGGATCACAGCAGCATGTGCAGGCGCAGGAGGCCCCGGTACTGGCGACACACAGGGTGGAGGAGCAACGCGGCCAACCCATATGTCGCGAGAAGCTCAGTCCAAGGTCCAGGGAGGGGTGAAACACCAACCCTAGACCCCAACCCGTAAACTGTACCCCCTGCAGCCGTTGGACACAAGCATGAAGCAGCAAAGGGCGTCATCCAGGGTGGTGTTGGCACTCACTGGTGGCCGCGCCGTGCATGTAGCGGGGGTGCTTGAAGAGCTGCGCGGTGCCCCAGAGGGGCCGGATGCGGGTGCCCTTCTGAAGCTCAAGGGCCACTTCCACCACCTGGTGTGATGTGTGGGCGTGTTGTTGGTATGATGTGTGAACTGTATGCGTGTGCGCTATGTGTGCTGTGTTTGTGTGTGCTGCTGTGTGGATGTTTGATGGTTGGTTTTGTGTGGTGAAGGGGGGGTCATGACGCGATCGGAATGGAAATGGGGGGTTCGAGGGTTGCAGCGATGGCTTTGATGGGAGGGGGTCGAAAGCGCAGATCACGGCCGCAACACACGCCTATGAGCGACGAGCGCCTGGACCGTCAAAGTGTGCTGCCAACATTCACAGCCAGATGAGCCCAGCGGCGGGCAGTGACTAGACGGGGCTGCGAATTCGGAGTGAGAAGTGCATGCAGAGGCCAGCCAGCGCTGATGCCCAGGGACCAGCGCTGATTCCCAGGGGTCTCACACCTGGTCGAGGTTGCGGTTGCTCTCCTCCAGGGAGTCACCCTCAGGGGCGATGTCCCTAGGGATTGGGGTGACGGCACGGGTGGGGGCCGGCACAGAGGCAGGTGGGTCGGCGCAGGCGCCACCGCACCACGACTGACTTGATGCAGTCTGTGACAAGCCGTTGCACGCGCCAGTCGCGGCGACGCTCAAGATGCATGCGTGGTCATGCACGCCACCACACAGTTGCTCACATACTCTCATGCAATCTCACCCACGCCCCACAACAACCAAAACATACTCAACATACCCACACATGCTCATTCACACATGCCCACATACACACAAGCCCATTTTGCGCACGCAAACACCCACACTCTCACACACACGTGTACGCTCATGAAGTCAAACCCACCTGTCATGGAAGCACCACAGGTCAACCCCAAGCTTGTCCATGAACTCAAAATTGGCATGCATGGCCCTGGGTTTCGCAGGGTGGAGGCGTTTGTGTGTGAGAGAATATGCGAGTGTGAGTGCGTGAGTGCGTGTGGACGTGCGGGCACATAGGTGAGAGTTTCAGCACATGGAGAGCCCACACTTGCTGGGAATAGTGATGGGCGGAGTGCTGACAGCTGCTTGTTCGAGCGCACGCTGATTTTGAGGCCAAGCATCGTTGTCCGGCGCATCACGGCCGACGACTGGATCACTGCCAGTCACACACTGCTGCATGGCAAGAGCACCCTCGGCCGGCTGCACACAGGGCAGTTGCCCGGGAAGCAGGCGCCACAGCGGCGCCGCAACTCTGCATGCAAACACCCAGCCCCAAGAGCCGCTGAGTCCCCAGAAAATCCAGTGTCCCCAAGCCCCCCAGCCCCCCAGCCCCTGCGTGCCCAGCCAAATTCACACCTGAAGGCCCGCTGCATAGGGTCAAGCTTGGGGTCATCCCACGGCCAGCTCTGATGCAATGCAATGCAGGTTGTACGAATGGTTGGTGGGCGTGCTATTCAAGACAAGGGGACCGGCTGCTGGGTGGCCGCACCGCGTTGCCGCACACGGCACCTGCCGCCAAACTCGATGACGGCACGACCGAAGCCATGGCGGGGCTTGCATTCGGGAGTTCGTTCAAAAGGTGGTGGGTGAGTGGGTGGGTTGGGGGGCAGCTGGAGGCGTCACGCGCGTGGCGCACCTTGGTGGCAGACCCAAAGGGGTCCCCGCCGTCGCCGCGGAAGGTGTGCCAGAACGCCACGCTGAAGCGCAGCCTGCGGCGGCGGCGGGGCGCCGGGACGGGGCCGCGATTGATCGTGAGAGCCCATGGGCATCGGAGCCGCCGGGGTCGGTGCAAGCGGACCGCATGTCTGGCGCCGTGCTGCAAGAAGGCTGGCACCAGGGCTGAGCGGCCCCTCACCCCTGCCTCGACGCCGGCAAGTAGAACCCATCCCTCGTCCCCCGCCCCCTCCTGTCAAAACAACGCCCACCAGTCCTTCATCGTCTTGCCGCTGATGACCTCTTCAGCATTGTAGTACCTGCGGGTGAGCGGTGTGCCTTATGCACCGTCGCAGGGCGGGGCTGGGGGACGAGACCAGGCGGGCTGGTCATTGCTGAGCCAGCTGGTTCCCCTGGGTCCTTGGAGGTCAAGGGATACGGTGGGTGAGGAGGGGATTGGGGCAAGGCAATGTTGGCAGGCGCCGACGAGGGCGCACCTGAAGGCCAGGGGGTTGGTGCTCTTGGGTCCCTCGTACTTGATTTTCGGGATGCCCGGGAAAAACTGGGGGCGCGGAGAGGGCGGTCCAGAGGTGAGGGTGGAGGTGGAGGGGGCGGACGGGTGCAGTGCAGGCCTCGGCACGCATGCCCTGAACTTTGCGCCAACACTTGGGTGGAGTGTGTTTTGCACTTGCCGCATGGCCTCACCTCGCCGTACCACTCGCCCTTGAAGTCCCCAGAGCACCCGCAGTCGGCCTTGCTGCCGTCGGCCGGGGGCTCTGCGCTGCACTTGCCGTCCTCCGTGGCAACTGCACCTGACGCCGCCAGCTGCACGGCGGCCGTTGCACAGGCGGCACGGAGCCTTATGACGACAAAAAAGTGGTGATTGCGCCAATGGGAGCAACCCGCGCCCGATCAGCTCGTCACCTTGCTCCAACACACCTTTCGGCACCCTACATCTGGATCCACGCCAACTCACCAGCAGCAGGGCAGCGCCCATAACAAGGATTCCACGCCTCATCGCTGTAAAGTACTTCTCTTGCAGCTCGCGACACACGCAGATCACGCCTGATCGCGGTTTGTGCAAGTCGCGGGGCTGCAAGCACAACGGAAACAGCAGGCAGCAGTCAAACTGCCTAGCCTATCTTTGCAACCTGAAGTTGTGCGGCGTCCCATCGCAGCAGGAATGGGGCGCATATGGCAGGTGGGTGGCCACGCCACATCGTCAGCTGGTCGGCACCACATCTCTCCTGGGGTGACACTCATATCTGTTTGCCATTTTCACCCCCTTGCATGACAGTAAACCAACCACTTCAATCTGCACCCAGGTTGCACCGCACGGCTGAGGCGATCGCAAGCTAACACAGTGTCATGAGCAGCATGGACGGCAGCAGGCGCAAGAATGCAGAGCTGGTGTGCAGCGGCGCAGCAATGCCATGGGCGCAGCATGGCAGCTCGGCACCGCTGATGCCAGCGAGCATGACGTTTGGCCTACCCTTTATGGGCCTCGGGGGCGCGTCAAGGCGGCGCTCGGCGCCGTTTGCGAGCGTGAGCGCTGGAGCGCTGGCGCCCCCCAAGCTGTTCGCTACCCCCAAGGTCGAGCCGGCCACAGGGATCGATTATCCAGACAACCTCTGCGTAATCACCAAGAACCACTGCCCTGGGCTCGCTGGAGTGGGGTGAGTTCAGCGCGGTTGGGCAGCAACCCGGCGCTGGTGACCGCGGTATCACGCCCATTGTGATTTTATCACTATCACATCCGGAATTTGTTGTTCTTCATTGGTTTTCATTTGCAAGATCGCTTTTTGAGTCCCGTTTCGGCCGCCTCGCCGACGACCTGCCCGCAGCGTGCGTGCCAAGCGCGTCTTAGGCCTCAAGAACATCAATGGTGGGTCCCTGCGCACGCTTGCTCGAGTGCGCGTGGACCGGCTTCCGAAACGCATGGCCGGGCCTGGTTGCGAATGTTGAAGCACTCTGGGTCTCACGATAATCACTTGTGGATACCTTCGTGTCCATGCATTCGCCGCAGTGTACGCCCTGGGCCTCTACGTCGACGCGCATGGGGCCAAGAAGGCCCTCGGCAAGTGGAAGGGCAGCAGCAGCGACACCCTCCTGACAAACCAGGCGGCTTTTGATGGTGGGTGGCGTTTGGGCAGCAGTCGAAAGGTGCAGGCCAGCACTGGCGTGCTGGGGCTGCTGGATGGGCGTGCGGCGGGGGTGGCAGGGCGCTTGGCTGGAGGCGCCCCGCCCCCCACGCCCCGTTGACCAGGTTGACCGGCAGTGTGGGCTGGCTGGATGAGTGGTGCTGTTGATTGGAGTGCAGAAGCGCCTGTAGCAGCCAAGGCGTCGGCGATGGTGGCGGCCACTCTCAGCGCATTGGCCCCCCAAGTGCTGTTCTGGACTGCTGGATTGCCAGCAGTCGCAGCACCTCTGTCGCCAGCATCCACAAACAGCACTTTGGTGGTTCACGAGACGCGGCGCCATTGCAGCTGAAACCATCTTTGGGTTCAGCCTGCTGAATCGGGAAGCGCGTCGGCCCTTCCCCAACCTGCATGCACAAACTGCGAACGCTCTCCAACCCGTGCTTCGCCCCACCCCAACACTCCCACGCGCAGCCATCACCACCGCCGAGTCGTTCGAGCGGTCCCTGCGGCTCGTCATTAGCTTTGGCTCCCTCAAGCGCGCCCAGTTTGTCAACGCCCTGGAGGAGCGGCTCGCGCCGCCCCTCAACAAGGTGGGCCCCCGCGCTCCCTGGCTGTACGGGTATCACAGCCACCGGGGACGACCCGCTTGCGGCCACTTGGACTTGCGTATGCCATTGATTGACCATTTCTTCGTTGTTGTGAGGCGTGTCAGTCCTGCAATACTCCTCTCACCCATCGCACCCAACCACCCCCTCCCGACCGCTCCCAACCGCCCGAACCGCCCCCCCACGCGCCCCCCCCGACAGGCCGGCAAGTCTGACGTCATGAAGTCATTCGAGCGGCTGTTTGACGGCGCCTCCTTCAAGAAGGGCACGGCCATCGACTTCTCGGCCAGCGGCAAGGGCAAGCTCGTCACGAAGATTGACGGCCAGCAGGTGCGCGGCCGCGCAGGTCATCCCGCTCAAGAGCTGGGCAGCCCATTTGGCTGCGATCTGTGGATCGTTGTACGGCTGCACGATCAGGGCCGAGTCCCTGACAACAAGGCCGCCAAGCCGGGGACCAGATATGCGGTGACTTTCATGCTCCAGTAGGCATTACTGCAGAGCGCTCAATCAGCACCGTTTGACTTTTGCCTACCCATCTCTTGCTTCATCCACCCCTTATGAATCACGTTCTGCAGGTGGGCACCATCGAGTCACCTGAGCTGGTCAAGGCGCTGTTTGACATCTACCTGGGGTCAGACGCCGTCAGCGCAGACGCAAAGGCCTCCTTCGCACAGGGTCTCTCCTCCCTGCTGCAGGAGTAGGCCGTTTGTCCGGGGGCGGTTCCTGACGTTTTCTCAGAATGTCGTCGCATTCCTGCTCTTTTTGCAGCCCAGCCAGGCAGCCGCCTCCGGCAGGTCAGCCAGGCAGCTGCCTTCGGCAGCCCTGCCTCTCCTTTACCTTTTATGCCGACGCCTGAATTTTCTGCATCAGGGGCAGTTCCTGATTTTTGTTGAGTGCCTGAACTAAGCATGACCTGCGGTGTGGCCGGCGACACGTCAGCATGCAGTGCTGCGCCTCCTGTAATTTGGCACGTGAGTCCAGGGCCTGACATGGTTGGCACACAATGGCAGGCCACACACGATGTTATTGTGTACAGCTGCTGAGTGCTGCCATTGCTGGTTAGTAGGGGCTTGCTTTCAGCCTGTTTGAGCTCACAGAGGTAATTGACAAGAGCGACGATTTATTGGCTGCGATGCCGTGACAGCCAGGGAGTGCGACTGCTACTGACTAGTTGTGAGCAGATGGTGACAGTGGCGACGGCGGGGGGCCCAGGTGTGACGCCCGCAGCCGTGCATCGCGCTGGGGCGCGCGAAAAAGTTGAGTGGGGCATGCATTCGCGCCGGGCAGGGTCCGAGAGCGCTCCGGCGGCCTGGGCTGCGCGCGTGAGGTGTGCCCTTGGGGGGGGGGGGGGAAAAGGAGGAGGGAATATCTGTGATTGTTGCAAGGATGACTGGCCCCAACGGCCATGCGGACGCCAACATCCAGCCGCCCCACGTGACGCGGCCAGCTACACACGCACCCACAAGAAGCCCTGCTGCAATGGAATTGAAACAGAGCTGCGCCTCAACCTGCACCAAACCCAATTGCAGATATGGAGGCCAGTGTGAAGAGCAGAAAAGGGGATAGCTGCGGACCACTCAAAGCGAGTGAATCAAGGGCTTAGATGACGGCCGCTGCGGCAGCGGCAGCACCGGCGCCTCCCGCCCCCCCATCAGCAGCGCGGCCAGCCTGGCACCGCCGGCCGACGGCCCCTGCGGCCCCAGCCCAGGCGGCGGCGCCTGCGCTGCGCCGTCGCTCTGCACCCCTGCGGTGTGCCGCCCCACGAAGCCCACGTCGACGCTGCCGCCGCTGCAGCCCTCCATCAGACCGTCCACCCAGGGCTCGCCGCCCTGCAGCCCCCCAACGCCGCCGCCCCGGCGACGCTCGGACGCCAGCAGCGCGGCGGCTGCCGCGGCCGCGCCGGCCTCGGCGCGGGCGCGGCGCTGCTCCGCCGTAGACAGAGACAGTCTGGTGCAGGGGTGGATGTGGGTGGGTAGAGGCATGCGCCCACGTGCGAAGTCGGCGGGGGCGTGTTGAAGCTGCGTGCGAGCACATCGCCTTGTCCATGCCCTTGCATTGTACAGCTGCCTGACAAAATAGATTGTCCGTCTACTCGGGCGCATACAATAGGGACAGTGTCATTGATGCCGAAATAGCAGCACCTCTGGCCCTGCGGCCCTCACCTCAGCTGCTCCAGCAGTCCCTCTGCGTCCGCCTGCTGCTGCCTGGCACGCGTCAGCTGCGCCTGCGCATCCAGCCGCCCGTCGCGCTCCGCCTGACGTGCGGCGTGACGCGCGGAGGTTGCGTCAGGGTGTACGTGGGTTGATGTTGCGAGCAGCCTGACTTGCATGGGGGGTGACGGATCAACTATGAAGCCTCCAGCCGCTGCTTCATGCCCCTATGCACTGTTTCAGCTCATCAAAAAGAGATGCACCGCAGCAAGGTGCGTCTGTGTGCCCCTGGAACGAGCCAAATTGGAGAGCTGCCCTGTCAGCCTCTCCCAGGCAACAGCCTCACCTGCAGCGCGGCCTGCAGCCCCACCACCTGCTGCCTGAGCGCGTCAGAATCAGCTGAATGCTTCGCGGTCAGCTGGCCCAGCTGGGTCCTGAAGGTTGTGGGCCACCGCACGACATAATCAGGTGAGGTGCGTTGGCCACGCCGTCAATAATGGATGACGCGCTTAATCCCTAGCCTGGCTTGTGTGCAAAGAGCAGCAGCCGCGGCAGCAGCCAGGTACACACGCGAGCAGGCCCTCACGTGTGCGCCGCTGCCCTCTCGCGCTCCCCCGCCAGCAGCAGCTGCGCCCTCTGCGCCGCAGACCCCTTGGCTGCCGCATCGTCCCTCGCAGCCGCGGCCGCCACAAGTGCCTCTTCCCTCGCCGCATCCGCCTCTGCCAGCCGAGCCCTGTGAAAATATCAGTCACAGTGCAAGCTAATCGCTGTTCCCTGTTGCCGTCAAAAACATGTCCGACTTTGACTGCGGAGCTATGGTGGTTCAGTTTGACTAGATGTGTAAGGTCTGCTGAAGAACGTACGCCATGCCCCTGCCGCCAGCAACAAAGAAATGCATGTAAATGCGCCTACTCGTCTGCACCCCCCACGTGCCTGGCAAGAGCCAGCTGCTGCCGCGCCTGCGCGTCCCGCGCCGCCTCCTCCTGTGCAGATAGCGCGGCTGCCTCCCTGGCGTTTGCGGCGGTGGCGGCGGCCTGCAGCTCCACCGACTGTGTACGCGAGGCCCAAACAGAGGGGTGGGGCCTGACGAGTGCAGATCCAGAGCACTGCTGACTTGTTTGTCAATGGCTCTGAGTCATGTTTACAGCTCCCAGATGCAGGAGCTCAATCAAAGTGTGCAACTTTGAACCCAGGAAGGATGTGATGTCACCCCGTATGAGCGTGGCCCACCTCGCCCCCCTCACCCTCAATCTGGCGCAGCTACGCTTGCCGCGCAGCTTTTCGCCGCGTGAGGCGTCGCGCTCGCGCTCGCTCACTTGCGGGTGATCTCTCGCGCTTGCGAGCGCTCTTTCTTTCCTGTCACTCTCTCGCTCTCTCACTCTCTCACACTCCAATGTTGCGCGCACAGGTTGGCCGTCAAGCGCGCTAACAGTGGGGCGCATTGTCAGCACGCTACACGCCCACAAACGCCCGCATCCGCCCCCCCCCAGTCAGCCCTCCCCCGACACAGACACCCACACACACACACGCACACAGACACACAAATTATGCACATGCTTGTGATCTCACCTGCAGCCGGTCCAGTGCGCGCCTGAGCTCCTCCTCCCGCTCCTCAAGCCGCCTCCCCACCCGCGCCGCCTCCTCCTCTGCCGCCGCCCGCGCCGCCGCCGCCGCGCCCTGGCCCTTCTCTAGCTCGTCCTGCATGGCTGCCGCCCTGCCGCGCCAGCGAATGGCGGTGCCCTGGCTCTCCGAGAGCTCCGCGCGCCACTGCGCGGCGGCTTGGTGGTGTGCGCGCTGGGCCTGGCCAGGGGGACATGGCGCAGGCAATGGGGGTCGGGTGGGGTTTGTGGAGCAAACGTGGTGGAACTGTGCCAGGACCTATAAATCTCCAATTTGCTTCCTGGGTACTCATTTCAAGGCAGCTAGCTTTGTGTTGCAAAATCTTTTCATTCTCCTGCGAGTTGACATGTGCAAGAGAGCTCTGTCCGTCTGCAGGGCTTGGCGACTGCATACGGCATGCAGCGTTTGCGGGAGGCAGCCGGTCGCGCGACGCACCTCACGCAGCGCAGCCTCCTTGCTTGCCAAAGCCGCCTGAGCGATGGTCAAAAGCCGGGCCAACGATGAGATTGGTGCGTGCGACACTGGAAGCACGAACCTCTGAAACATATCAATGCTTGCTACCCCAACACGCGCGCGGTCGCTGCAGACGCCCAGGCAGCTCTCCCCCGACGACACGCACTGGGGTGCCCTCACGCAAGCGGTCGCCGCCCTCATGCTGCAACCAGCGGCCCTCGGACCGCGCCGCCACCCCACCCAACCTTGACTTGCTCAAGCGCCGCCGCCAGCCGCTCCCCCTCCTCCGCCAGCCCCGCTGCAGCCTGTTGCTGAGCCGCCAGCTCAGCGACAACCGCCTCCCCCCGGTCTCTCAGGGCATCAGCCTGGTGCGGCAGCCGTAGGATGCTCCAGTGCATTTCGCGTCGCAGCAGAAGCGCAAAGCGCAAACTCAACCGTCCACAGCACTACTGCGTGCAATGTTAGCACACTGCACGCTGACGGTGGGCAGAGCCGGAGCACTGCATGCTGTGGGAACATCTGCCACCTACCCGCGCCTCGGCGTCGGCCGCGGCCTCCCGCGCCGCCTCGCCGCGCGCCTCCGCTTCCCGCAGCCGCCCGCCGCACGCGTCGAGCGCTGACTGCAGCGCGGCGGCGCGCGCCGCGCCAGCGGCGACCGCGCGCTCCTCCCTGGCTGCCGCGTGGCGGCGCTGCGCGTCGGCCGCGCGCTCTGCCTCCTGCCTGCAGCAGAAACGCGGTGAGCCCCGATTCTGAAGGTGCTAGCGCGTCGTTCGATGTCTACAAAGCTCCAGCAATCAGCCACAGTGGCCGGATGCTACCCCGGCACCAGCAATCAGCCAAAATGGCACATGCTTCCGAGGCACCACAGCTGGAGCTGGGCTGAGGGGCCCCGTTGACAACCCCTGCTGCGCCCTCGAGCCCAGACACCCCTTGGCCCGCCGCACCTAAGCTTGGTGAACTCCTGCTGCAGCCGCCCACACTGCTCCCGCGCCCCGCCCGCCTCCGCCACGGCCGCCGCCGCGGACGCGTCGGCCGCGGCGAGAGCCCCCCTCACCGCTGCTCCCTCCGTCTCCAGCCCGTCGGCGCGCGCGGAGAGCGCGCGGCACTCGGCCCTTGCGCGCTCCAGCTGAGCCTGAGATGCCAGACCGTATAGATTTCGGAATCAATCTGAGCTATTTTGGATATCTTGGAAGCAATCAACACCGTGCATTCCAGCGGAGTGCCTGGGCCATAAAATCTTGTTTTCACTGCAACAGGACGGCCCCTCAGCTCCGCGCGCACCCGGTCGGCCGCCGCCTCGCCCCTCTCCACGGCCGTCTCCGACTGCAGCCGTGCGCGCGCCACGCGCTCTGCTTGCAGTGCGTCCCGCGCCGCCAACAGCTCGCGCTCCGCGCCCGCGAGGCGCGCTGCGTGCGTGGCGACGACGCGCGTTCGCACTGATTGCTACCATTGGCCGCGACCACCACGCGTGGCTGCAGGCAAGGGGTACGCCTTGCCTGCACGCCACACAGTGCACACACGTTAACCCACTCTATCCAATCAGCGCGCTGTTATGCATAAGATCCCACTTGCAGTCCCCAAGTCCCAAGTGAAGCTAAGAATCAAGCTCCTGCAGCAGGACATTGGGGCTACAGCGACTGCTCCCACCTGCCCCGCCCTCTGCAACGCCCCTCGCCGCCCGCTCCGCTTCCAGCTCAGCACCCAGCGCCGCCGCACGCCGCTCCTGCTGCGCCGCGCGCCGCCGGGCCTTCTCGCGGCCCGCCGCCTCTTTGTCTGCCCTGCACGCGGGCGCCGGGCAGCGTGCGGGCGGCGCGCCTCGCCCGCACGCCAACCCAGGGCAAGGGGCGGGCAGGGTGCCAGCCCTGTCCTCGCGTTCGTGACGATGCCAGCCAGCATGCGCGGCACCACGCCACCAGCCCCTGCTACATAATTGTCACACTTTTGAGACCCAGACCGCATGCGCACGCACCACACAAACTGCTTATGGGACGCCACCTGCCGAGTCACGCCCGCGCCAATCCCCTCCTGTCCGCCCCACCTCGCCTCCGCCGCCTCGGCCCTGGCCCGCAGCTCCGCCGCCGCCGCAGCCGCGCCAGCTGCCTTGTCGCTCAGCGACTCCAGCAGCTCGCCTTGCTCCCGCTGCAGCGCTTGCAGGCGAGACAGGTGTCCGTCGCGCAGCCTGCGGCAGGTCGTCCAGTCGTGGAGGGTAGGACAACGCGTGGAAGGTAGGATGATATAGGATTGTCACAGCGTCCCGCCCACCCCTAGAGCCATGCATCCAGCCTCTTCCAGTCGGCCCATTGAATCATGAAAAATTAAGGCGCATGTATGGAGGGCGTTTCGCACGCACATGCCAGCCTTGCTGGGTGGTGGGACAATGCACCTCATGCCCAGGGGGCTGCCCAGGCGCTACAAAACCACGGGCGCCGCGGGGAATTTCGCTCGATGGGCCACCCAGTCACCCAGTATCGAAGCTGCAGTCCCAATTCACGCGGCTGCTCCGCAAAGCACCTTAGCCCCGCACCTTCTGGCGACCTCCTGGAGCTTGGCGGCGTGGCAGGCCTTCTCCTGGGCACGTCCCTGTACCTCCTCCGCCAAGCGCCCCTTCAGGCTTGCCTGCTTGCCAAGCAGCGTGAGCGCACGCAAAATTGCAGCATTATGCCTGGGCACGTCTCATGCTGTCAGCGGGGCCCGGCCGCGGGCCTATTGACGATGCTCTGGCCAACACCTCGACTGTGGGCACGCAGAGCAAGCAGAACGGCCGCCTTGCGGTGTGCAATATTAGCGGTGGCACCAATCCAGTGTGTATACTGTTGTAGCTGCAAGAACGCCCCCACTTTTTTGCAAGGCAGGGATGCACAAGCATGTGCAGCCTGAGTCATAAAGAGCTAAGAGCGCGCGAGCAGCTGCCCACCAGCTTCTCGCGCTGCGTGGCGATTACGCCTTCCAGCTGCTGCACTTGATGACACAGCTCCTGCTGCACCTGCGAGAGCATCAAAGCATGAACATCAACTCACCCGTCGAGCATTGTACGTGATTGCATGCTTGCAATTCCCACAGTTCAAGTGGGGCCAAGCGGCCGAACCATGCCCAAAGGGGGGCGTACATGCATTCGCTCGCTGGTCGAGCGAGCCGCAGCGGCGCAAGGCGCCCACCTCGCCGCTGCTGGCGTGGAGGCGCGTAACCTCCGCCTTCAGGCAACTGTTCGCTGCAGCCAGGTCCTGCTCGGCAGTGATGGCGGGGAAAGCCGCATGGGGCTCGCAAGGCAGTGTTTCCCGTTGCTGCGCTTCTTCAGGGCGGCAAGCGTTCGCACTTGCGGCTCTGTTCGCCGCGCGACTCGCGCCGCATGGCAGCAACATCACGCACGGTAAGCCTGTAAACACGACCTGCCACCAAACTGCATCGCTCACCTGCAGCGCCGCCGCCTGATCCTGCAGCAGCTCCTCTGCCTGCTCGGCCTTGTCAGCAGCACGTGCGCCTACACGAGCGCGCGCCGCGAAGCTGCCCACCGGCCTGCCCTTGCTACCGCCGCCGACGCTTGCGGCCCGCAGCGAAGCCTGCCAGGGCGCCGCTTCCGATGGGCAGGAGGCCTGCGGCCCATGACGCGTGCGGCCAGCGCATCTGCTGGCGTAGGGTGGCACTGCCTCTTGTGCCAGGTGCAGCGTGCGCTTCGCCCCGCGGGTGACGCGCTGAAGCTCGTGGTCAGGTATCACGATATATCTTACGCCATCATCTTCGCTCATGATTATGTATGTGACCGTTGATCAGCTCATCGCTTTGCATGATCTGCGAGTTCTTTGAACGCCATGACTGGCAAGGTACACGTGTATAATTGTGTTGAGTCGAAGCCATGATTTTAAGAAGGGTGGTGGCCCAGAAGCAGTACCATATCGACCGAGGCCTGCAGGGTCGGGTCAACTCTTCATGCAGCTGACAGTCATCCAGTCAAACGGCGCGGCGTGCATCCGTGAAGCCCAAGCCGTGCCCGGGGGCATGGGGGGGAGAGCGTCCTAGGAAGAATTCTCAAATCACTCTGTGTTGCCATGTGATTCAGGGTTGAAGCGTCAAGGTTGACACAGTGCTGTCGCGCAATGCTATAGCTGCAGGCGCATCCAGGCACACCCTGTGCTTGACGACCACATCGGTGTGCTGTGCAGAGGGTTGGTGCGTTTCAGGCTGCCCCTGCAGGTCAGCAAATGTACGTGCAGCAGGGACTGCCGGTGCACAATGTCACATGCCGTCATACCTTCTTTGTGGTGGCCCAAACCGCGTCTAATCCCTAGCCAGCCCACACCGCCCCCGCACACCGCTTGGAGAGAAGTGCAGGAGTGTGCATAATGTCACAAGAGTGGTTGCCATTCGTTTCCAAAGGGATTCTGTGATGCGTGAAACGGCTAGGAATCGTGAAGCGCTGGCCTCGTCACAGAGGACAACTGCGTGAAGTATTGCTCCACAGCTGTTTAGGCGTTGTTCTGCCCCTGACATCACATGCTCGCGCGGATTGATTATGATGATCATCACAACTTTACATTCCATCATACAGGTGTGCTGGCACTCCGCCTAGGAGACCATCTCGCTGATCACCCGCCCCCCAGCACAGCACACTCAGCATGGCGCGTCACCAGGCCAGAAGCAGCACCGCGGCATGCGCAGTGGCCGCCTCGATAACCCTAGACACCTACCAGGACACCTGGTTCAGGTGGCCGTCACGCGCAGCGCCGTCCTCAGGCGCGCATCGACCAATCGCTGACATCGTGTCACACCCTGGTCACACCCCCTCATGCCCCCCCCTCTGCGAGCAAGTGGCGGGCCTGCCACTTGCTGCTCCAAACTCACTTTCAGTTTCACCGCATTGAATATCGTCTGCAGCCATGTCTAGACGCAGTGGGGAACAGCAAGGGGGTGTTCTGCAGTCCGTGTTGAGGCCTGGACGATCGCGCTCCCTGACCCCGACGGGGCAGTCACCGACGGGGCAAAAATCGCCATCCTTCACGGGGTCCAGGCGGAGCCGCAGCCTCGCCATCCATGTCAGTGAGGGCGAGATCGACAGCTGTGGCGCTCGTGCACATGCACGATCGCTAGATAATGCTGAGTCGATCGAATGCTTCATGTACCGCTGGTGCTGGCGGGAAGTGGTGGCTTGGCAAAGGGTTGTCCGACGCCTTTGGACCGCCGGCGCCAGCTGCATGCGGGCCGCGCAACTGCTGCAGCCGACGCCCCCCTCACGCGTCGCCGCCCGCCCCGCAGCAACTCGAGGCGACCGGCACCAGCCATGAGGACGCGGTGCTTGCGAAGTTCAAGAAGATGATTTCGGAGGCGGGGCTGCAGCTGTCGCCGGAGTTTGTCGTGTATGGCGACCTGAACGCGACGCTGCACCGGTTCTTGCGGGCGCGGAAATACAAGCTGGAGGCGGCGTTCGCCATGCTGGAGAGTGAGCTGCTGGTCGCGTGGGGGCGTGCAGCATGGGAGCGAGTGCAGGAGCCTGCGCCCCCGTTGTTTTGGGGGCGTGGCCGCCACAGCAGGCGAGCTGCGGCGCGGCGGGATGGGCGGAAACGCAGCGTACGGTATGCATACAACTTTTTATTACTGCTCCCGCAGCCGCAGCCGCGACGAGGCACCGAGCAGCCCGCAGGAGCGTCTCTCTGGTTCTGATTCTCGATCCCGCCCCTGCACCCGCGCACACGCGCGCGCCGCAGAGAGCCTGGCGTGGCGCAAGCGGGTCGGCGCGGACGGCGCCCTGCGCCTGGCGCTGCCGCAAGACCTGGTGGCGCTGGTGCGCGGCTGCAGGCCCAGCAGCTACATCGGCTTCCACAGAGAGGTGCGCTGAGGGGCAGACCGCGCGCCGGCACCCCCGCTCCGGGCTTCACCAGGCCCCGGTGGATGCGGCCGCGGCCCGACAGAGCAGGCCGCCACCAGCAGCTGCAGCCTAGGTCGGCAGTAGCGGCGGGGCCGCGGCGGCCGCCGCGCCCGCGCGGGCGCCGGCCAGTTCACCGTTAGCCACGCCCTACCCTTGCCCTATGTTTGAACCTCCAAGCAAAGCGGCACCCCTGCCTCGCCCCCCTGCTGACATGGCCCCCCGCTTTCCCTGGCCCCAGGGCTTCCCCATCTTTGTGGAGCGGCTGGGGCAGCTGGATGCGGAGCGCATAGAGCGGGAACACCTGAGTGAAGAGCAGATCCTGTCATACCACTTGCGGGAGATGG